>NC_139217.1:477974576-478117076 GCF_055691185.1 Crinia signifera | reverse complement strand
CTGTACACCACACACACACTGCACACACCACACACACACACACACACACACACACACATATTGCACACCACACACACACACACACACACACATATTGCACACCACACACACACTGCACACCACACACACACAAAAAGCCCACCACACACACACATACTGCACACCACACACACATACTGCCCACCACACACACACACTGCCCACCACACACACACATACTGCCCACCACACACACACATACTGCCCACCACACACACACACACATACTGCCCACCACACACACACACATACTGCCCACCACACACACATACTGCCCACCACACACACACACACATACTGCCCACCACACCACACACACACTGCACACCACACACACATACTGCACACCACACACACACATACTGCACACCACACACACACATACTGCCCACCACACACACATACTGCCCACCACACACACATACTGCCCACCACACACACATACTGCCCACCACACACACATACTGCCCACCACACACACATACTGCCCACCACACACACATACTGCACACCACAGGGGACACAAGCATATTTTAGTAATGAGTCCCTAGTGTTCAATAACGGATAAAATATGCGCTATAGCGAGTATTTGCGAACCCTGTACGGGTGACCAATACACTAGGGCTACATACAGACAGGCACGCACACACACACACACACACACACACACACACACACACACAGGAACACATGCATGTGCACGCACACACACAGGAACACAGGCACGTACGTGCACACACACACACACAGGAACACGCGCACACACACACAGGACTGGGCACACATACACAAGCACACAGAACCGCAGACATACACACACAGAGAGAGGCATGCACGCGCACACAGAGGCACAGACAGACAGACACACACGCACGCTGCGCACACACACAGACACACAGGACCAGGCACACAAGTACACGGGCATGCACACACACACACACAGAATGGCAGACATGCACACACAGAGAGACATGCGCACGGACACACAGAGGCACAGACAGACAGAAACACACGTGCACACACACAGAGGAACACGCACGTGCACAGGCAGGTAGACATGCGCACAGATAGGCACACACACACAGGAACACGCGCACTGCGCGCACACACAGGACTGGGCACACACATACACAAGCACACAGAACCGCAGACATACACACACAGAGAGAGGCATGCACGCGCACACAGAGGCACAGACAGACTCCCACACATGCTGCGCGCACACACACACACACACACACACAGGACCAGGCACACAAGTACACGGGCATGCACACACACACACACACACAGAATGGCAGACATGCACACACAGAGGCACAGACAGACAGAAACACACGTGCACACACACAGAGGAACACGCACGCGCACAGGCAGGTAGACATGCGCACAGATAGGCACACACACAGAGGAACACGCACACACACATAGAAAGGCAGGCACGCGTGCACACACACACTGATACCTGCAGGACTTGCTGGCTGAGCTGCGCGTTTCCCCGGCTACGTCTCACCAGATGTCTCAGCAGCAGTTTAGTGCTCTCTGTTTTCCCTGCTCCGCTGTCACCACTAAAAAGAAATAAAATAAATGAATTAACAAACAGTGAGATGTTCGACCATCACTTATATGTCACATTTCATTCATCACCCGCCAGTGGGAGGAACACAGAGCCCCCCCTCTGGCAGTGTGACCCACACATATCTACACTCACTACTAAATCACTTCCACCTGTAAGATTTGGCTCTTCGGGAAGTCTTCAGTTACCCCCTGATTTTGCGCTTAATTACAGTGACTATAAACCTAACAATTACCTGTAATACCTGTAGAGCCTGAGAGAGAACCTCTTTAATAACACAAAGACAGACTGTTATTAAATGTGACTTAGTACGACAGTTACACACCAATTGGATAAAAATGTCCATGTGACATAAGCCTGAGCCAGGAGTGGCTCCTACTATGAAAGGGGGAAACCACATCACAAATTCCTTGGTTAGAGCGGGTCCAGTCCTCGTGACCTAGGAACATATTCATCGTCACCATCATCACCGCACTTCTTGTTGAGCATTATCAGTGCATGCTACTGTCAAAGTCAAATTTGCATCTCAACTATATTTAAATACATTATATTTCATTAAATGCATTATTATAATAAATAGCCATAGTATAACCATATATACATTTCAGGGATGAGACCATATTAGAACATCATGTCTGATGTTATAACGATTGGCAGTCAACAGTCAGTAATTGAGTGGTTGCGAATAACTTATTGTTCATTGTAGCAATAAGTTATGAGCAATATTAGATTACAAGTACACAGAAATATTCAGAACAATAGATGGCTACTATTTATCTTAAGGCAATATGAACATGTGCTCTAAGAGACACAGCACTCCCCTGCATTTGAACTGCCCAATGAGCCATCTGTGTTCTGTAAACAAACCACTCATTGTCCAATCCAGTTGGGCTTCATGTGGGGGAGGCCCTGCCCATTAGGAATAGCTTTTTCCCCAGAGAGAGCTCTTAAGGCCCCCATACATTAGGCCGGTTTATCACATGCAGTTCCCGGGAGCAGCAGGTGGCGGATGCCGGCAGGGGGACCAGGGATATGGGGATGGCAGTGGGAGGATGCCGGCTATCAGAGAGCCGGGCGGAGGGAGGCGGTGCAGGGTGCTGAATAGGGGAGGAAGCCGTGCTGGGCAGGGGAGGAAGCCGCTTCCGGCAGTGGGAGCGGGGGGGGGGGGTGTGTTAGCGGCACAGGGAACCGGGCAGAAGAAGAAAATATGCTGCCAGACAGCGGCGGGAGAACAGGAATTTAAAAATAAAGCCCAAACAAATGAATGGGCAGCCATTGAGTGGCTGAGGCCACTCATTCATTTGTATGGGCTTTTTTTTTTTTTTAAGTCCTGTTCTCCTGTCGCTGGAGCTGCGCCACGGCAGCGTCTTCTCCTGCTTGGTTCCCTGCACCGCCCCCCCCTGCACCCGCTGCCACGCTGATGGTAGCAGCTTCCTCCCCCGCCCGGCTCCCTGCGCCACCACCCCTCTGCCCGGCTCTCTGGTAGTACACTGGGGGGTGGATTGTCACTGGCATAATGGATCGGTAAATGATATATGGGTACTTGTTTCCTAGCACGGCCACAATCGCGGGCATCGTGTGCCTTAACTTTAAGGCACACGATGTCTGCGATTTCCCCATAGGCTTCAATGTTAAAATATTTAAACATTGAACCCTTTGCACGTCCGACGCGATGCCCCCGATTTGTCCATAGGCTTCAATGTTAAAATATTTTAACATTAAAAATGAGTGTATTTAACATAGGAAAAAATGGGATATGGCAAAATATGGGCCATTTCTCATTGGGTATGGCCCCGGCATATGTGTGTAAAAAATAATGGCCCCCCATTGTGACCGCCACCCCCACGATTGACGCGAACCCGAAGCGTGGCGAGCGCAGCGAGTCCGCGAGGGGCGGCGGTGCGCGTCCTCCGACCTTTTCATTCCCCTACTATCCATGTCGGCAAGGAGTTGAGAATATATAGTGTGGCGAGCGTAGCGAGCCACCGAGCCCGAAGCGTGGCGAGCGCAGCGAGCCCCGCGAGGGGACGCGGATACCTGTCAAGCCCACGAGGGGCGTCCCTCGCGGGCTTGACAGGTATCGGCGTCCCCACGCGGGGCTCGCCACACTATATATTCTCAACTCCACGCCGACGTGGATAGTAGGGGAATGAAAAGGTCGGAGGACGCGCACCGCCGCCGCTCGCCACGCTTCTGGTTCGCGTCAATCGTGGGGGTGGCGGCCACAATGGGGGGCCATTATTTTTTACACACATGCCGGGGCCATACCCAATGAGAAATGGCCCATATTGGGCCATTTACCTTTTTTTTCTATGTTAAATGTACTCATTTTCAATGTTAAAATAATTTAACATTCAAGCCTATGGAGTAATCGGTACATCGCGTCGGTCGCGTCGTGTGCTTTTTGGTATGCACCCGACGCGATTTTTTTTCCGACACGACCACCACGTTATAAATCGTGGTGGCCGTGCTAGGAAACAAGTACCGATATATGAGCTCCTGCGGCGAACGCCGCAGGGAGCCTGAGGACGGTGGCAGGCAGGGAGATGGAAGTATTCCTGCCTACCCCAGAACGTTTGTGGGTGGGAGGTAGGCTCCCCGGGTGCCAGGCAGCACAGGCTGCCCCCCGGGGGTGCCAGCAGGGGACCGGGTATATTCACTACGCCCGATTATGCATATGTAATGATCGGGTGAAGTGAATATATGAATATGTAATGAGCGGCTCGGCTCCGGCCCCCTGCTGGCTGGTCTGTGTAAAAAAAAAATATATATTTTTTTTTATTAAATATATATTCATGTGCTTACAGCACATGAATAAAATTAGCATGCCCCTCCTCAGAATAAAATTCCAGATTTTTTGACACCAATTGTAAAAAACAAAACACTTTATTTTAAAAGTTCACCTTCCACTTCACCATAAAAAGATAGCGATTGCTACTCGGTGAATCATGGCGAAAAAAACCTTGAAATGTATTCGCCATCTGGTCATTGAATAGGGTGATTCACCGTTTTAGTCAGAAATTCGCCTTACAGCACAAAATCGCCATAAAAACCTGGCGAATCAGCCTCATTGAATACCACCCATTGTGTACTGATTGTTGTTGATACAGTAAGGATCAGTTGGCTTATAGCAAGGCTATAGTGGATATTATGACCCTGACTGCTGTTGTGGATTTGATTAAGTTTTAGCTGTTGCTTGGTTATTCTGATGGTGCCCATACACGCTACGATTATCGTATGCGTTTTGTACTTTTTAAGTACAAAACGCATCGCATATACGATAATCGCGGCGTGTTAAGTGTCTGCCGCGTTCAGATCCGACGCGATGCGCGTCCCCGGGAGCCCGATATAGTAAAGTACAAAAAGGATGTGCAGGCACATCCTTTTTGTACTGTATCGCATGTAGTCAAAATCAAATCAAATCAAATAGGACCAAAAAAGCGTAGCGTGTATGGGCACCATAAAGCTGGGTACACATCTCTACAATCCCTGTTTTCTTGCGACCGTTCGACCGACCGTAGTCCCGTCGGACCATCCACATACAACAACCGATACGCGCGTACACACCGGTACAATTTTACTTGCGACGTCTGATGTATTGGGCTTTTGACACGATACATATAAACAAAATTATCATAATGGGATGGGTTAAGGGCATACCTAAACAAAGAGGCGTGAGTACAGCACCTAAACAAAAGTCGGGGTACACCTCTACAGTCAGCCGGCAGGGTGACTATGGACAGATACGGCAAACTTCTATAAAGCCGGGGGAAAGCGTCTACAGTCAGTTTGCGGTAACTGACCATAGTCACCCTGCCGGTTACTATAAAGATGGGGTACGCACTGAGCAGGCAGCCCTAGAAATAATGCAGTGAGGAGAGAGGTCAGCTGGTGAGTGGAGGAGACAGGGATTTGGGAGGGGAAGGAGGGAGCTGCTGTTTGTGAGGACGGGATGCTGTCATGGCAGGTACAGGCAGAGGAATGCGGTTCTAGAGCATCACCGACCACACTGGATGCGCCTGTAATACACTGGTGAAAGCAGCAGAGGTGACAAGACTCCGGGGACCACTCTATATTAGTACATAGGGTGAGAGCAGATGGCCAGGCAGCGCGACCGCTTCCCTCTGCGCCCGGAGCATGGGACGTCCCCGGGCAGCCAGCGCCGGCACCTGGCAGAGGGCATGAACCCCCTTTCTTCCCCGTGTCCCCATAGGGGTAGTAGTAGAGCAGGGTGCCCCCTGCACACAGCAATGGGACAGATGCCCGGGCACCCCCCGCACGCACGCAGCACCCCGGAACCCAGGCAGGACAGACAGTGTAGCTGAGTCAGGCAGATTGGAGAATACATCAAGCTTGGCCGCACGGCTCCCCACACACAGTATCCAGGGGGGGAGGCTTCACCTATTAAATGAGGGGGGGGAGGGTACACCTTACGGTGTCACTTTGCGCTGAAAAGGACCTTACAATAATATTTTAAACTGCTATGCAGATTGATGATAAATGAGGAATGTACACTTCTGTTTAAAAATACATAAATTTTATTCCATTTTAGACATTGTGTAAAAAATATTTTTGAATGAATTATCTAAAATAATCTATATAAAATTTGTTTTTTTTTAAATAAATATTAATCCATAGAGTGTTGCTTGGTTGATCTTAAATATTGCACATGGGGCTCTAATACCGGTATACACATACAATGGGGAATAACAGACAGGGGGAACATACAGGGGTATAATCCAGGTATATATAAGTCCAATGTAGCAGAGGCTATTGCGGTTGGATGTCACTTGAGTCTTTGTAATGTGAGCCTCTGTGGGCTGCGTTACCTTGTTCCAAGGGTAGGTGGCGTGGAAGCGTCTGCCGGCAGACTCCCGTCGGAATCCTCTTAACCAGAGGGATGTTCGGCGGGTCCAGTGTAGAGCGATATAATCAACTAGTTTCGCCAGATGACTGGCTTCCTCAGGATACTCGCAGTTCACCTATTAAATGTAACCGGCGGCTGGAGGGCAGGAAGGGCTGCTGGTCCCGTCCGACTACTGGGCACTTGCCCCCTGCGCTGGCATGACCAGCGCTCCGTGCAGGCTGCTGGGAGATGATGAGCTCGGCGCTGTGCGGTGTCAGTGAGCGGATGAGCTGTGTTACCTGGCACTAGAGTAGTGTCGAGGGTCGACTCCTTCAAATTCCTAGGAACAAAGATTTCCTGCGACCTCAAATGGGGTCCCAACATCATTACAACTGTCAAGAAGGCTCAGCAGCGGTTGTTCTTCCTGAGGCAAGAAATTCAACATCCCGCAGGAGCTGCTGCTCATCTTCTACACTGCCATAGTAGAGTCTGTCCTTTGCTCCTCGATCACAATCTGGTTCGGAGGAGCAAACGAGAATGACAGACGAAAGTTGCAAAGAGTGGTGAGGATGGCAGAAAAGATCATTGGGGCGGAGCTCCCCACTGTCCAAGAACTATACCTAGCCAGGGTCAATAAGCGTGCAGGAAAGATCTTGGCGGACAAGCTACACCCTGGCCACAACCTGTTTGAACCCCTTCCGTCAGGCAGACGTTTTAGGTCCATCCCAGCAAAGACGACAAGAACTACAAAAGGCTTCTTCCCAATAGCTGTCCACCAACTAAACCGTATTGAACATACCAAATACTAACTTGAACTTTTCTAGATACATGTGAAATGTATGTGATGTATGTTTATGCCTCTCTTCCCACCCCCTTTGTGTTCCCTGATTGATGCTGCACTGTTACCACAAAAAATTCCAAGCATACGCAAGTATACCTGGCCAATAAAGATGATTCTGATTCTGACTAGGCAGCAAAAGCAGCATATCCCGCACACACTATCAGCTGCTGCTGATGCTTGAGACTATACTGCCAGCTTTGGCAGTATAGTCGCAAGAACGGCAGCATATCGGTCGTACACACTGCACTTTTGTTCCGATATGGGCCCGTCCTGTGGGATGAAAATTAAACAGCAAAGAACCTTCGACTGACCGAGTATGGACGGACAAGACCATTTTTGGCCATTTATCGATCGTACAGAGGGAGTTGGGACAGCATACACACCTATACAATTGAACGGCCGTCCGACCCAGAACGGAAGAACGGCCCAACGATTGTATAGATGTATACCCAGCTTTACACTGATGATTATAGCTGTCCTTACAGTGGTGTTTATCAGGACTCCGTTATAGTGGGAGTTATGGGAAGGCTGGGGATTGTACAGTGGGAGACCAGTATAGGCTTGGGCCTGCTGCCGGTTGTGTGTGCCATCCTGCATGGCTTCCCCTCCCCCTCACTCACTCAAACCATGGATAATACACACACGCTGAGATGAGATCCTTCGGCTGCCGACTTCCACATAATACCCAGAATGGTTATGTATGTCTATTGTAAGTATAATGTCTGTATCCATTCATTAAGTGATCTACTGAAATGCTACAATGGTATATTGTTATATTGCTATACTTTATACAAATATATACTTTTGTGCTGTGAACCTGGTGTGAGTGCTATAATCACTTGCTAGTATAAGGAACATTATATGCAGCTTAGATCATAATGTGCTAATATGCGAATGCAGCATGCGGCAGCAGCGCTTGCTAATAGCTTTAATATGTGTAAGGTACAATTGAGCGTACACCATGTCTCCATGATACGTAGCGTATTTCTGCAGGGCGGTCATGTTTCGCAATGCACATTCGCATCGGTTATTGCTATATGGAACATCCATAGCGAACACTCCTGAAATAAGGGACAGAACAGGGACTGGAGATGTTGCCTATAACAACATTTCCAGTTCTAGTAACCCGCACCATCTAGTAACACATCCCCCATGGACTGAACAGTGTGGTGGTTGGTAATTGGACAGATTTCCTGCTCACAAACAGAACAGGAGCCAATCCGGTAATCTCCAGAGCAGATTTGGCAGTAGGAATGGTCCCAGGATGGCCCTGGACTCTCTCCTTCATTCGTGGGGGCATAGGAATAGATGTGTGGAGAGAGATGAAGTACCAATTAGCTCATGGAGGGCTAAGTCCCTGCCAGGATTCTGCATGTTCAGGGCGGATCGGTCTAGGGAACTGTTGGGAAATTCCAGTGGGGGTGGCATCTGCTTCTATGTCAATAACGGCTGGTGCACTGACACCGCAGTGCTGCTGCGCTCTTGTAGTCCTCACTAAGAAACTTTATGCATCAACTGCAAACCCTTTACTCCCCCCACGAGTTTGCATCCTTCATCCTGGTTAGGGTGATTATTCCCCCCCCCCCCCCCCGCAGGCCTGCACCAGAACAGCATTGCAACACCTCTCCCTACAAGTAGATAACATGGAGCGCAAACACCCCGACTCCCCACGAATCATTCTGGGTGACTTCAATAAGCCCAACTTGACGAAGGAGCTGCCCAAGTATCGCCAGCGTGTCAAATGCCCCACACGTGGCAGCAGCATCATGGATCACTGCTACACAAACATCAAGGATGCCTTCCGCACTGTCCCCCGGGCGGCTCTCGGGCTCTCTGATCACTGCCTGGTCCACCTGCTCCCCCATCCACAAGCAGCGAGTGAGGACCTCTAAACCGGAGGTCAAATTGGTGAGGAAATGGTCGAGCAAGGTAGAACAAACACTGCAAGCATGCTTCAATGCACTGATTGGAGCATCTTTGAGGGCGCGGCTGAGGACCTTAATGACTTGGCAGACTCTGTGACTGTCCGCATCTACGCAAACAATAAGCCCTGGTTCACTGCCAATTTGAGGCGGCTCCGAGGAAGCACACAACAGCGGTGACATTAACAAATACAGGCAGTCCAGGAACACCCTCACAAGGGAAATCAAGGCAGCAAAGAAGCAATATGCGGACAGGCTTGTGTCTAACTTCTCCATGAATGACCCCCAGTCAGTGTGGAAAGGTCTCAAGGTGGTCACAAACTACAAGAGCCCACCATCTTCCTGCGCAGTCACCAGTTTACAGCTAGTAGAGGACCTGAATCGCTTCTACTGCAGGTTTGCAAAAGCCTTGCGCCCCCAGCCACATATTTTCTCATCCTGCAACAGCTCGTGGTGATGAAGGCGCTAGAACGCTTGGTACTGTCCCCACTGAAAGTCATAGTGGGTACCCTCCTCAACCCTATGCAGTTTGCCTACAGAGCTAATAGATCGGTGGAGGATGCTGTGAATCTTGGCCTACACTTTCTCATGCAGCACTTGGACTCTCCGGGAGGCTATGTGAGGGTCCTATTCGTGGACTTTAGCTCCGCCTTCAACACTATCACTATCATTAGATGTCCCAGAATGGCTATGCTCATGAGTGACAAACTTCCTAACGGACAGGGTACAGAGAGTCAAGGCGTGGAAATTCATCTCAGAGGCCAGGACAACCAGCGCGGGTGCACTGCAGGGGTGCGTTCTCTCTCCCTTTCTCTTCTCTATCTACACAAACGACTGCACCTCGGCAGACATCTGTGAAGCTCCTTAAATTCGCAGAGGACACCACACAGATAGG
Organism: Crinia signifera; assembly: GCF_055691185.1. Taxonomy (NCBI): domain Eukaryota; kingdom Metazoa; phylum Chordata; class Amphibia; order Anura; family Myobatrachidae; genus Crinia; species Crinia signifera. The sequence goes on along the minus strand of NC_139217.1, from coordinate 478,106,957 downwards.
TCTTATCACAGAGGGCAACAAGTCTGCCTACAGGACGGAGGTCAAGCAGTTGACCTACTGGTGCAGCATGCACAACCTACTGCTAAACAAAACAAAAACTATGGAGATGATCACTGATTTCAGGAAGACCTCTCACTCTCACCTCCCACTCATCATTGAGGACAGCGTGGTAACTACGGTCAAATCCTTCAGATTCTTGGGCTCCAAGGACCTAAGATGGGGACCTAACATCGAGAGTATAGTAGGAAAGGCCCAGCAGAGACTTTACTTTCTTCGCCAACTAAGGAAGCTTAAACTGCCACAGGAGCTTCTGATACTCTTCTACACGGCGATCATCCAATCCGTTCTCTTTTCCTCAATCATAGTCTGGTTCGGTTCGGCCTCAGCTCACGACAGACATAGACTACAACGCATTGTGAATACAGCAGAAAAAATCATAGGCACAAATCTCCTTGCAATTGAGAACATCTATCATGCCAGGGTCCTGAAACGAGCAGGCAGGATCATCGAGGACAGGGTCCACCCTGCACATGACCTGTTCCGGAGGCTACCATCTGGCAGACGGTACAGCTTAAGGCCTACAAGGACTACTAGACACAGGAACTGTTTTTTCCCCCAAGTGGCCATCCTAGTCAATTCCTCACTAGCAGAGCCCTCACACATCCCCAACCAAATAGTCAGCTAATCGGTCATGCCCCCTCCCTATGTCATGTTTGATATGCTGCATATATGTATATATTGTATGTTCTAATGTAATATAAGTAATGTAACGTATTGTCACAGCGAGCGGTAGTTATCGGAAACAAATTCCTGTGTATTATGCATCTTGTATTGATACACCTGGCAATAAACTGATTCTGATTGAGTCCCCCTTCCCCTTTCAGCTACCTAGTGAATCAGCTGACTGTGGGGCTAGCATGGAGCATACCATGGTACTGACAACACATAAAGGACTAAATCCATCCATCAAGAAAAGAGAAAAAAGGGGAGGAAAGAAAATAAGAAAACACAAAACAAAGGAGGACATCAATTCAAATACAGCCATAGAGGAAGAAAATCATACTTTTTCAACCTAAGCAAAAGGGAATTGAGCAAGTAAGAAATAAGCCTACTTGAAATTTGTGCCGCAATGTAAATATCAATGAGGAAAAATGTATTCGAGAATTATGTATAAAATAATCATTAAAAAATACTCCACAACAAATTCCATCGAAACATCACATGAATATCAACACACAGAATTACATCGACATTCTATCAAGCATATATCAAGGGCCCTCATATACATACTTTTCATAAATTAGTCTAAGAAGACTTGAGGAAACTTTCACAAAAAATGGAAAACACAGTACAATCTATCAAAGGAAGAAAATCAAGCTTTAAAACAACTAAAAGATGAAAAATCAATAAAAAAACCTGCCGATAAGGGATGAGGGCTGGTGATCCTGGACAATGAACAGTACGAAAATGAAGCAAACTCCCTTCTAGCGGACCAAGACACATAAGAATTTTTTTTTTGGATCCAACACAAAATTGCAAAGTAAAATTACAAAAACAACTGGATAAAAAGGTCTAATGCTGGGTATTCTTACCAAAAAAGAATACAAATATATTATAGTTACACATCCTATCATACCCACATTTTATCAGTTACCAAAAATTCATAAGAATCTCCAGAACCCACCCGGAGGTCCCATAATATCCAGAATCAGATCATTAACTGCAAACCTGTCAAGATACATTGATTTATTCCTTCAACTCATACATAGATTAACAACAGAAAAGCAACTTAAAGGACACTTTATATTTCACATATCTTGAATGACATCCAAAGGAATCAGGAATAACATCACTTGTGCAGAGTATTTAAGTCCCTATATACAGCATTCCCTAGGATGTGCCGCAATAAGAAAAACTCATTAACATCTCAAACCTCCATACCCAATAAACAAATTAATTTTATTATGGAGCAAATTGAGTTAATCCTAGAAAATAATTACTTCTGGTACAAAGGAGAAAACTACATTCAAACAAAAGGGACAGCGATGGCTACCTCCTTCGCACCATCATACGCTAACCTATTTGTATCGGAATGGGAGAAGACCCACATTTAGAACTACAACTGATTCATAAATAACATCGTATGCTGGCATAGACTTCCTATTCTTTATATGGAATGGTCCACAATCAGATCTGAATGAATTCACCAAATACATGCATACTAACGGCATAGGAGTAGAATTTATCACTGTAACAGATAAAAATAAAGTAGTCTTCCCCGACCTAGAAATCTACATAAAAAATAATAACATCATAACAAAACCTATATTAAAGAGGTCGATGGGAACAACTTTCTTCCATATAGAAGTAATCACCATATAAACTGGAAGAAGAATATCCCCGGAGGACAAGCAAGAAGACTAAAGAGGAATTGCACCAAAGAAGATACCTCCAGGGAGGAGCGTATCTTTCGTTCCACAAAGCGTGGAATGAAAATCAAAATTCATTTAAAAAAAAAGGATATTCGAAACAGCAAATTGACAAAGGCAATGGTAAAATACAATCTCTAGACAGGACCAATCTACTGCATTACAAAAACAAAGTTGGAAACAATTCATAAAACATCATTACCTTCACTTACATAAATATTGGAATGTACTTATCCTGGACACAGAACTAAAAACCATTATACCGCCACAACCGAAAATCATTTACAAACGTGCAAGAACCCTAAGACAAGAACTCACTTGTTTCCAGCTCCATTTTCCCTGTAGTGCAGTCAGCTGACATTTCCCCAATCCTGCTGTCAGACCATGCCCTAATTTCCATGTCCGTTCAAAAATCTACAGAAAATCCACCTACAGCTCTCGGCGTTTCCCTGCCCACCTGACAGATTCTCCTAAGTTTCTAAAATACCTAGAAGACACTTGGGCAGACTAGCATGCTCATAATGCCCAGACATTAGTAGAGAATCCTCCTGTTAACTAGATGTCTTCAGAGGTGCAATATTGCGTTATGAATCCAACCTTAAAAAAACAGCACGCTCACTCATATTTGACCCACCAAAATGACCTCTCAGAATCCTATTTAACATAAATTTCGAATCCTACTCCTTCAAACAAAGTCAAATATACCCAGGCCAAATCCATACCTGATGACACTCTACAAGCTATGATGGATAAACTCCAATTTATCTCTAATTATAAATACCACAGATTCGGTAACAAAACTAGTAAATTACTTTACAACATACTCAACTCATCTAGACCACCTATGACTGTAAATCCCCTCTCTCCCTCTGACGGATCACTTACCACCTCCAATGCACAAATCTCCCAGCTAATGTCAGACGTTTATACCCTATTTATTATCTCCCTTCAGCCCACTCAGAGGACTCACGCCCATCTGACCCTAATAGATCTATTCACCACCCACACCCAATTTGGTCCAGCATGACCTATCCACAAGTCCCTCCTCATGTCTTGCTCCCTCTTATCTCTCCCATTTCATTACAGGAAACACTCAAGGCAATGAAATCCTTAAAACCAGCCAAAGCCCCTGATGGATTCTCAAGCGATTTCTATCGATCTTTCTCTGACAAAGTAGCTCCCTTTTTGGTGAATGTATTTCATTACATTTTAAGAAACTTCTCCCTCCCCCCACATTTCAACTCAGCTATAATCAAGGTCCTCCCCAAGCCAGGAAGAGACCGCTCAAAACCAGGCTCATATCCCTTCTAAATTGTGATTATAAACTACTAACCAAGATTCTAGCCGAGCGAATCAAACCTATTTTACCACATATTATCCATCAGGACCAAACAGGTTTTACATCAGGAAGACACTCAGTACAGAATGTACGTAAAGTCTTAGCTGCAGTCCAGTCTTTATACACAGATAAACCGTCAGACTGCCCAGCTTTTTTACTATCCATAGATGCTGAAAAAGCATTCAATTTAGTTCTATGGCCACATTTGTTTGACACGATGCTACATTTCGGAATCCCGTCCATATTTCCATATTTGTCTCTTTCCGCAAAACCCTCTACTCCTCCTCCTCCTAAATTGCTTGTAACTGTTGCCTTTTCCCCTCCATTTCCAATTAAAAGAGGAACCAGACAAGGTTGCCCCCTTTCCCCCCTACTCTTTGCTGTGGCCATAGAACCCCTCACTATTGCCCTAAGGTCATCCACTGCATTTACTGGTATATGCATCAAAGACGTAGAACTTAAACTATCGTTATTTGCAGACAACATGATCCTGTTTGTTTCAAACCCTCTCACTTCTATACCAGAGATCATGGATATTATAAATTAATTTGGAATCACGTCAGGCTACAAAATTAATATTACTAAATCTGAAATACTCCCCATTATGCCCCCCTCATCTACCATATCCTCCCATCCTGCCTTCTCCCAGTTTACATTGCAAACCTTTCACATCAAATATTTGGGTGTCTTTATACTAAGAAACCCTCATGGGGTATACAAAATCAATTTTGACCCTTTATTTTCTAAAATTAGAGTGCTGGACAAAACTTCCCATCTCCCTCCTAGGTTCTTAATAGTGTTATCTTCCCTAAAATATTTAATTTTCTCCAATTACTCCCCTGTATACTCAACAAATCAGATGTACTATTCTTAAACAAACTTATGTCCAAATTTCTTTTGGAAAGAGACCTCACATGGCACTGGCTCGAATAATGCGAGCGAAACCTGATGGTGGTTTACGTATCCCAAACTTTCAACTATACTCGTGGTCCACCCATTTTAAAACCATATCTGACTGGCTATACAATACCTCAACTTACACAGACTTCATTCTAGATCAAGCCATATTTGCCCCCTTCTCTCCTAGCGCTTTATTACACTCCCCTTAAACAAATCCCTTCTTATATTTTAGACCACGTTCTATTCAGAGGCACATATGATGCATGTTTACAGATAAATAAGTCTTTAAAAGAGAGTACACCACTTCAGTTTATATGTATATGGGGCAACCCTGCATTCCCACCATCAACATCCAACCCTCTGTTTACTACGTGGAAAAGGAAAGGCCTTGACCTCACTACAAAATTATTCGACCGAGGTGGCCATATACTTTAATTCGAACAATTAAGACAGAAATACTCTCTTCCAAATAGTCATTTTTATATGTATCTACAATCAAGACATTATGTAACCTCGATAATACCATCTATACTATCTAATTGTGACCAAGATCCGCTCTCGCTCATATTTCAGGCCTTAGACACCCATACTTCTATATGAACTTCTCTTACACTCCATGTCAGCAGAACAACCAGTCTCCTTAATCACCTCATAGTCCACAGATATACCCGACATCACTCATCCAACTGTACTTTTTAAAACCTTCCTGTCTACTTTTGAGATATTACAATCAGCTTATCTACAAGTACACTTCAAAACTATCCACAGACTCTACATCGCAACAGCACACTCTAAACACGTCTCCTTCTGCTACTGGGGATTGTCCAAAGTGTGGGATGAGAAATGACTAATTTCTACATAGCTTCTGGTCATGTTCAAAAATTCTTACATTTTGGCGTAAAGTTATAAATTTCATGAGTAAGATATTCTCCTTGTCATTCCCCTTAGACCCGTTAGCATGTCTATGCCTGAATTTTGATAAGTGGATGTCTACCTATAGATGTAAGCACATGATACCTCTACTTTCTATAATATTCACTATGGCGAAAACACCGAGTTATTACCTGGTAATGGGTTTTCCTCTACTCCACCATGGTAGCCCTCACTCATGGGTTTCTCCCTTCTGGGTAGTGCATTGGAAAGGAAAGAAAGACACCAGCCCCCATAAAAGGGCCCCTCCTCCTTCCTTCTGTGTCTTTGAATTCTCCAGCTTAAAAACATAACAGATTAGTACACAACATATTAATAACAACAAGTGAGGGTAGGGAATATATGCTGCCATGGTGGAGTAGAGGAAAACCCATTACCAGGTAATAACTCGGTGTTTCTTCTACCTCCCCCATGGCAGCCCTCACTCATGGGTCGTACCCAAGCAGTACGTCAACTCAGGGGGGGTTAATACTCACGTAAACTGAAACATAAGCCTATTTCGGCTATAATAACAAAAATAATTTCTTCTTCTTTCTTTTTTCACAAGACTGCCGCGCTAAGGATTCTTCTCCCAAACTTGGCATCTGATGATGACATTACATCGACTCTGTAATGCCTTGTAAAGGTATGAACCGATGACCATCCTGCTGCTTTGCACAGTTCCAAAACTGAGACGGATACCTTCTCCGCCCAGGATGAGGCCACCGACCTTGTGGAGTGAGCTTTAAGCCCTTCTGGCGGCACTGTCTTTCTTATTTGGTATGCCTTTAAGATACACTCCCTGATCCATCTTGACAACGTTTGTTTGGACGCTGCTTGACCTTTTTTGTGTCAATATAAACAAATTTCTTACTCGTCGAAATTCTGCTGTCCTTTGTTTGTAGACCGTAAGGGCCCTGACTACGTCTAATGTATGAAGACGCTCTTCCTTGCTGTTTGATGGGTTGGAACAAAAGGTTGGGAGCACAATTTCCTGATTTACATGAAATTCTGATGCCACTTTCGGGACAAACTGTGGATTTGTTCTTAAAGTCACCTTATCTTCATAGAAGTTCAAGTAAGGTTCATCTATTCACAATGCCTGTAACTCCGAGACTCTGCGAGCTGAAGTTATGGCCACCAGAAATAGTACCTTCCATGATAACGATTTGAGTGATATTTCATGCATTGGTTCAAAGGGATCTTCCATGAGAACACCTAGCACCAAGTTCAGATCCCACGGCGGTAATGGATTCCTAATTCTTAGCTTCAGTCTTCTCACCGCCTGCATGAATCGGCGCACATCTCTGTTGTTCGCTACATCCCAGTCTAGCATGGAAGCTAGCGCTGATATCTGTACCTTCAAGGTACTACCTGAGAGGCCCATCTGGAGACCCTGCTGTAGGAAGCTCAATATCGACGCCACCACCTTTGGGTCCTTCTGCTCACTTCTTGCCCAATACACGTATCTCTTCCATATTCTATAGTATGTTTTCATTGTGGAACTTTTCCTGGCTTGGAGTAGTGTCCCAATGACCTCTTTATCAAAGCCTTTTGCAGCTAATGTCTTGGTCTCAGTAACCAGGCCGTCAGGTTCCAAGACGGGGGTTGTGCCCTCGTCACTTGTCCCTGCGATAACAAGTCCTGAATTGCTGGTAACCTCCATGGACCGTCTCCTGCCAGCCTGCACACAGTGCTAAACCACGCCCTCCTGGGCCAATGTGGTAGTATTGCCATGACCTGTACTTTTTCCCTCTGGATTTTCTTTAGTAGTCTTGGGATTACGGGTGTGGGAGGAAAGACATACGCCGTGTCCCACACTGCTGTCAGGGCGTCGACTTGAGCTGCCTGGGGCTCCCGGAACCTTGAAAAGTATACTGGCACTTTCCTGTTCCTTTCTGTTGCCATCAAATCTACTTGTGGCCTGCCCCACTTCCTTACTAAACTGTCGAACACCGTGCTGTTGAGGGCCCACTCGCCTGGCAAGCATTTTTCTCTGCTTAGCCGGTCTGCTATTACATTGTCCTTCCCTGCGAGGAATACTGCCGAGATGCTTGCTACCCTCGCTTCTGCCCACTCGAGTATCTTGGATGTTTGCTCTAGCAATGCTCTGCTTTTTGTGCCCCCTTGATGATTTTTGTAAGACACCACCGCCTGATTGTCGGATCTTACAATCAGTTCTTTGCCTTGTACTTGAGCCTGGAAGTGAATGCATGCTCGGTACACTGCCTCCATCTCTCTCAGGTTGGAGTGGGTTGCTTGCCATTCTACTGACCAATGCCCTTGGGCTATCTGGCTGGCACATGTCGCTCCCCAGCCGTACTGGCTGGGGTCTGTCGTGATTACCACCTGTTCCCGGGTGGCAAAGCTTTTTCCTAGTGCCAGACGTTCCGTATCTGACCACCAATCCAAATCTCTCTTGGCTGCATTTGACAGTGTTATTCGTTGATTCAACTCCCTGCTGTCTTTGTCCCATTGCATTAAAAAACATGCCTGGAGTCTTCGCATGTGGAACCGAGACAACGGCATTGTTTCTAGGGCTGCTGACATGAGCCCCAAGGTTTCCATGCAGTCCCGTGATGAGACCACAGTCCTCTTTTTCATCCACTCTACCTTTTTTACCAGTTTGTTTCTTCTGACCTCTGTCAGAGACACCTTTAGGTCTCGGGTATTTAAAATTACTCCTAAATACTGTATTTCTTGAGTTGAGGCGAGATGACTCTTTTTCTCGTTTATAAGCCACCCATGAGACTTTAGGCACTCTACTACCTCTGCTGTGTGCTGCACTAGTAGAGCCTCTGACTCTGCCACAATCAGGATGTCGTCCAGATAAGGGTATAGCCTTATCCCCCTTCGCCTTAGCGATGCAATTATGACCACCAGCACTTTGGTAAACGTTCTGGGTGAGGTTGCCAGGCCAAAGGGGAGCACGTTGAACTGATAGGTGACCCCTTGTACCCTGAACCTTAGAAATTTCCGATGCCTTTCGAAGATCGGGACATGAAGGTAGGCGTCCTTGAGGTCTATTGAGGACATAAAGTCGTTTTGATTGAGACCCAGAATAACTGATTTTACTGACTCCATCCTGAATGACTTTATTCTTATAAACTTGTTCAGTCTGCGTAGATCCAGGATTGTTCGAAATCCCCCCGTGGCCTTTCTCACCATAAAGAATCGGGAAAACCATCCCTGAAATTCTTGCGGTTTTGCCACCACACTGACTACCTCTTGATCCAGCATTTCCTTTAGGCTGGACAATAATGCTCTCCTTTCTTCCAAATCCTCTGGAAAAGGAGACTGAACCAGGAGATCCCCTGGCTTCTTCACAAAGTCTATTTTGTAGCCTGAACGGACTACCTCCAGAACCCACTCGTCCGACGTGGATTCCTGCCAGGCGCTTTGAAACTTCAGCAGCCTGGCTCCCACTTTTTGTGGGTTGGCGTCATTGGGGGTCTTTTTTGGAAGAGAACCTGCTCTCTTTGTTCCCTTGGCCTCAAAAATTGGCCCTGGAAACCCAAGATCCCCTTCTGTAGGGCCTTCCCGGCCTATAGGCCCGAGATTCCCTGAACTCCTGCTGATATCTATTAAACCTCGGGGGAGGAGTCTTCTTAGCCGTCTTATCTTGGGGTAACCATACGGATTTTCCCCCCGAAATCTTGGAAACCAAATCATCTAGTTGTTTCCCAAAAAGATAATCACCCTGAAAGGGCATTGACAGGAGTCTATTTTTAGACTGTACGTCCGCCGCCCAGGGCTTTAGCCAGAGGGCCCTTCTAGTGGCTGCTGCTGTAGCTCCTGCTCTTGCCGCCAGGCGCACGGAGTCTAATGATGCCTCGCATAGGAATTCCACAGCTAGTTGTATATCCTGCACCATTCTGAGCAGTTCGGACCTCTTGAGGCCATCCAGCATATCACTTTCCAGTTGCTGGCACCACCCCCGCAACACTCTGGATGTAACGGCCATAGCCACTGCTGGCTTTAAAGCAGTACCTGCCACCAATTGCTGTTTTCTGAGACCCAACTGGATTTTTCTTTCCATTGGGTCTTTGAATATATTGGCCTCTTCAAGAGGCAAAGTGGTTTTCCTGGACAGCCTCGCCACGGCTGCGTCCACCTTTGGAGCTACCTCCCAAGAGGCCACCTGCTGTTTATCAAACGGATACATCTTGCTAACTCTGCTTGAAACCACCACCCGCTTACACCACCACACCACCATCCGGGTGTTTCCATTCCTCTGAAATTACTTCTTTCAGCGTATTGGACAGTGGAAAAACTTTACCTTTGCGTTTTTTGTCCTTAAACAGCATCTCTTGAAGGCTAAGATCCTCTTGCGGATCATCGATATTTAAGGACTTATATATCAAATTCAGCAGATTATCAATCATGTCGGGGTTAACCTCAGTCTCCAGTTTATCCTGACTAGGCCCCTCATCCACTTGGTCCACATCAAACTCTGGCATGACTGCACTGGTAGATTGATGGACTGAGTCATCAGAATCCTCACTAACGATGACATGTTTCCTTTTGGATGACCGTTTTTCCACATCCTCTTTAGCCACAAATTTCTCTGCTAACGCAGATGTTAACATTTCCACCAAGCTCGCCATTTGTGCTGGCTGCAGTTGTTGGGGGGCCTTACAACCTTCACATAGGATGCCCACGTGCTTCTGAGGTAGCACCTTTTCACATGCTGCACATTTATCCAAATGCGGCTTCTTATGCTTAGATCTGCTCTCCTTATCTTTGCTGGTCTCTGACCTAAACAAACACCACAATAGTTACTAAGTACAAAAAAAAAAAAAACTAAAGGTGGACACACTTGAAGCTAATGGCTTACCCTCACTTCCTTACACTACGTTCTTCCTCCATGGCAGCAGCGCACACCAAATTCTAATAGAGAAAACAAAACGCTAAGCTAAGTATAACTCCCCACTGACAAACTCTAATCCACATAGGCCACCATGTATAAACATGTGTAAGGCAGCGTGCGCCACCGGCGCCTTACCCGGCTGTTCTGAGACCTCAGATGCTGTGGCGATACCCGCGCTGGCTCCCGCAGTCCTGTCTCCAGGCGCCGGCTAAGTACACTTCCGCTCGCGGCGGAAGTGCGTCACTCACCGGCGCCGCGCACCGCTGCCACGCACTGCTGCCGACGTCCGCCCGCTCTGTGCAACGCACGCGGGCCAGGCAGTGACGCGGCAACGCTATCCCGCGCCGCCATGCGCGCCACTCCTGCGGACGCCACCGCCTGTAGCTGCCCCCGGAGGGGACCGCATGCGGCCATGTAATTCATCCACCGGGTCTCGAATGGATACTTTAGTCATCTGCAGGGGGCCAGAACCGCCGCAGAGACCTGTCAGAGCCTGGTAAGCCAGTGTCCACCTCCTACCTATACCTGCACTTACCCGGAAAGGAAAAAAAGACACAGAAGGAAGGAGGAGGGGCCCTTTTATGGGGGCTGGTGTCTTTCTTTCCTTTCCAATGCACTACCCAGAAGGGAGAAACCCATGAGTGAGGGCTGCCATGGGGGAGGTAGAGGAAAAGCTTATTTCAATCCACTGGATCTCCCATACTACCCCCATCTATAGCGGATTTGCAAGGTAAACTATCAGTTAGTACTATTTGATAAACGTTCCTTAATGCTAAACCAAAATCAGAATCTGGAAACCTTTCTTAAGAAATGGAACCCTTTTATAGACACTTTAGATTAAACATATAAGACACAGCACTTCCGGTTCTGGTTAGCAATGGAGTAGCTGCTTGCTCCAAGGCTCCCTCCTGAACCGATCAAAAAAGACACTTTACACGGCCACAAGCCTCCCTATTATTTTGGAGTGCCCTCACTTAGAGACGCTGAGGACCACACTCTACAACACAAGGTGGGCGAGAGAGGAATCCTGCTGGCCCCGGTAACGGAGACGCTGAAAGCCTGCTCGCAGAGCGATCACCGCGTCACAAGCCGGGAGACTACGGACGCCAACCCCTACACCTCCGGCGGCAGAACTCTGTGAAGAGACACCCAGACCTGCAAGTGACATCACTCAGACGGCGGGTCCCCCCGCATCCCAACCGCCGACGGACAGCAGGTACCACAGCGAGGATTGCGCACGTCGAGTCAGACGCGTGGCGCACTACACCGCCCAGATTAACAGGCTCGGCACATCACCGCCAGCACACACCATCATCCTCGGTAAGCCAATACTGAGAAACAGCATACCATTGGGGGAAGCTCTGCCGGCGCACTACTGCTCCCAGGATATCGCGCTCGAACACAGTGACGTCATCACACCAGGGCAGCCGTTAGAAGTCACAACTGAGCAGCCCCTGCAAAATTCATACCCCTTCCCTCCTCTGAAACTCTGCATCAAAGCCTCTTGGGTACACCCACACAGAGACCCTCCCTGCAGCCTGAGCTGAATAGTAAAGTAAAAAAAAAAAAAAAGCTAAATAACGTTAAAAAAAAAATATATATATACATATATATATATATATATATATATATATATATATATATATATATATATATATATATATATATATATATATAAATAAATAAATAATTTAACTGAAAAAATAAATAAATAAAAAATAAATAAAAATAAAATAAACAAAATTAAGTCAGCAAACTGACACAGCCTAAGGGGGCTACAAATACCAGTTCAGGTACAATAACGCCTGAAGTTTGTCGAACACCCTAAGCTACCCCCAGCTACATACTTCCTTCCCTACTGTTTGGACTCCCTTACTCAAAGACATTTATGACCACAATTCCAGCAAGCTCACCCATTCATCATTCGCACCGTATGATATTGCTGAAGAAGCTCTTTTGATTTACCTAAAGTCCCGGATCCTTAACTGGGCCCTACAGAGGGTTTGAGGGAGAAAGGAAAACTCCTAATAACAACACTCCTCCCCAGTCATCTGACGACCCCCCCCCCCAGACACCCTTGTATCATTGCTAAAACGCCACCTAAGCCTAAACAAACACCAGAAGGCGAAGGTACCCCCCCCCCCCATTCTGCTCTCGATTACTACTCAAACGATACTAGAGTCACTGTAAAAGAGACCAAAATACAGCTGGCTTCAAACCTCTAAGCTTTTGTCTACCTTACTAATAACTCTTCCCATACACAGAGAAAAAAAAAAAATAACTGGGAACTGACCTCCCATCCACGTGGCAGCTAACACCTTTTGACACAAGATACCAACCCAACAAACTTGCGGGCTGCCTATATAATACGCTGCAAAGACAACATCCTACTCCGATACCTCTCAGACTCATCACAGTTGATTTTGCAAAGACCATCACCCCGACCAAAATTTTGGCATATTGAAAGGCTGCCTCTTCAGTGAGTAGCGGTGTAACAATGGACAAGTACAGCACATCTCAGCAACCCCAACGTTCCTCGCAGCAAAGTATGAGACAGGTAAAAAGAGGGATCATTCCCGCTACGGAAGATGAGATGGAATCAATAGACACATCCCCTGCCTCAAAAAAAACTACTACAACCTCACTAGATGCAGACTCGGATAGTAAAAGGGTCAACGCCCTCACATATGAAGATCTTGTGGATGCTATCACCTCAACGATGGGACCACTTCTGAATAAAGCTGTAAAGGACATTAAGACTCAACTCCAACAACTAAGCTTAAGAGTAGACACTACAGAAAACAGAATTGGGGCCTTGGCTCAAAACATGGCAAATGCTCAATGCGAAATCAAAAGGCTTGAAAAAGAGAACTACACCTTGATAAATAAGGTTGAAGAAATCGAAAATCGCTCCAGACGCAACAATTTGCGTATAGTAGGACTCCCCGAATCCCTGAAAGGACCCGCCTTAGACAACTTTGTAAAAACTACGCTGCCACAAATGCTGGGCATCCAGGAGGCCTGCTCGACCATGGTCATTGAAAGAGTCCATAGAATAACCCCCCCCCCCTCGCCCCCAGGACACACGCCCGAGGGTAACTATTTTCAAATGCCTCAGCTATACTCACAAAATGGAAATATGGAACGCTTCAAGGAAGCAACCTATGCTGAAATGGGAAGGAAAGACTATTAGACTTTTTCAAGACTTCTCTGCCGAAGTTACCAAGGCACGCAGGGCTTTCTCACCAATCTGCAGTCGGCTGATTGCAGACAAAAAGAAATTTGCCCTTATCTATCCGGCGAAACTCCGAATTTTTTACAAGGACACTCACTACGATTTCACATCTCCAGCAGAGGCGGCCGAATACCTCCGTCATCGAGACCTCCAAGTAGACCAGGACATCTCAGATAAGAAATGATTTATCATATGACCGTTCACGCTAACATGTTCTGCTTATAGTCATATTTCTAGATACAGTATGGTGAAATTTTGGACTTGTCTCGCCCCCACATCTCTCTCAGTACCCCCCACCCCACCCCCCCTCCCCCACCCCCATTCACACATCCCCCCCCCCTCTTTTCACTCCTAGTTCAATATGGTACACTCAGTTAATCAACATGTAAGTGTGTTATAACTAGCAAGATAACGTACAACCTATAAAAGGTCACTCCAAATCTCACTCGGTTGGGAACGGAGGGAGCCTAGCTCCGGATATGTTTAAATTTGTTTAGTTATATCTTTAGGATGTTAGGACTTTATTACTGCTACGGAAGTCCATTAGCCTTCATTACGATATTGTTGAGATGTGGATCATTTCAACACATCACTTGTAATGTGTTATATGTTTATGTCGTTATCTCCTTGCTGTATGCTGTCTCCCCCTCCCTTCATGTCTCTTTCCTTAGCATTTACTCCGTTCTGAATATCAGGCTGACATGGGTCCAAGTTATGCAATCGTTAAAGGTAGCTATACCCCCTTGATAAATAAACATGTCGGAACTTAAAATAGGCTCTCTTAACGTAGGGGGTTTTAACTCCCCTGCGAAAAGAAGGAAGGTATTGGTCTATAGCAATAAATTAAATCTGGATGTGCTTTACTTACAAGAAACACATTTAATCCACACGGAAGTGTTAAAACTACAAATGCTGGGTTGGAGCTTACTAGCATCTGCTCCATACAACTCCAAGTCTAGAGGAGTAGCCATTTTAATCAAAAGGTCCATTCCCCACGAGGTACTCAAGGTCATTTCCGACCCTGGGGGAAGATATACGATCGCATTTGTGTCCCTCCATTCAAAAAAGTTTACACTATGTAATGTATACGCCCCCACACCCTACAACAAGATATTTTTTGAACAATTAATCAAAGAGCTAACTCCCTATAGCGACACAAACTTGATAGTCTGCGGAGATTTCAATTTAATATCGGACCGGGCCCTGGACAAGTCCTCTGGTTCAACACGCGGTGTCTCCTTGCCCGGCCTGGGGATCCCCCAGTTGGCCGATCACCTGAGATTGATTGATGTATGGAGATCTCTTAATCCTACATCTAAAGTATGGGTCCTCAAACTGCGGCCCTCCAGATGTTGTGAAACTACAATTACCAGCATGCCTTGCCACAGTTTTAACACTCCCTTATAGGAAAACTGTGGCAAGGCATGCTGGGATTTGTAGTTTCACCACATCTGGAGGGCCGCAGTTTGAGGACCCATGATCTAAAGAGTTTACATGTAAGTCAAAAGCTCACCATAATTTTTCTAGAATTGATTATATACTCCTCTCCGAGGCCCTGCTTGCCAAAATATCTGCGGCTGAAATTGAGCCGATTACTATATCTGATCACGCACTACAGCGGGTTAAACTTCATGTGGCAGGTGAAACATCTCATAATAAAATATGGAGATTCCCCGCCCATTTACTAGCGTCGGAAGATTTTAAAAGGATGTTAAAGGACAGTTGGGAGGACTTTAAATCCAGCAACCAGTCCCATGCAGTTAGCAACCCCCCCCCCCCCCTTTTCTGGCAAACGGCAAAGTCCGTCATAAGAGGGAGCATTTTATCGTACACAACTAGACTCAATAAATATTATTCAGCCACATACCTTAAACTCCAAAAAACCCTTACTCACACATATACCAAATATCAACAAGATCCTACGCCATCCAATAAACATGATTACACCATAGCCTATACTCATTTCAATGAATATTTGCACGCTTGTGGAAATAAAAACCTATATAATACAAACTACCGATATCACAGATTCGGCAATAAGACTGGGAAGCTACTCACCAACATGTTACATGGAACAAGGTCGGCCACTACCGTTCATCCCTTAAAACTCCCTGACGGGTCATACACAAGGTCAAACAAACAAATAACATGTACCATGAAAGACTTTTATTCGTCCCTCTACGCAGTACCGACTTGCCAAAATACGACAGCTTCTAAAACCCCCGAAGCCACCCTCCCAGGCAGCGAAGCCCCTCGCCTCCCTACCCTATCTAAGGAAAAATCAGAACACCTCATAGCCCCTATAACCACCAAAGAAGTGCTTGACACAATTAAGGCCTTAAAACAAGGGAAAGCACCCGGCCCGGATGGCTACGGAAGTAATTTCTATAAATTCATGGTTCAACATATACTAGAACCCCTTACTAATTGCTTTAACACTATGTTGCAATCTGAACTCCCTCCCCTACATTTTAACGCGGCCTATATCAAAATTCTACCTAAACAAGGCCGTGATCTTTCATTGCCAGGGTCTTATAGACCCATTTCTTTGCTCAACTCGGACTATAAGATCCTGGCAAAAATACTGACAGACTTAAAAGTGTCATGCCAGACATTATCCATCCCGATCAGACCGGGTTCATCGCTGGTCGACACTCTGTCCTCAACGTCAGGAAAGTCATCGCGGCTGTCCAACACCTACAAAAAAAGGAAGGTATGTCTCCTGTAGGGGCCATTGTGTCCCTTGATGCAGAAAAGGCCTTTGACCTTGTGCTATGGCCCCATCTATACAAAACAATGGACGAATTCGGCATTCCCTCTAAATTTATCAAATTCATTAAATTATTGTATACTTCACCCGCATCCCAAATAATGTGTAATGGCCAACTGTCAGATCACTTTCAACTGCATAGAGGCACCAGACAAGGGTGCCCTCTATCGCCCTTACTCTTCGCTATGGCCATTGAGCCGTTAGCGTTGAAATTGAGGAGCGCCCCTGATTTCCAAGGAGTTATGGCCACCAGAAATAGTACCTTCCATGATAACGATTTGAGTGATATTTCATGCATTGGTTCAAAGGGATCTTCCATGAGAACACCTAGCACCAAGTTCAGATCCCACGGCGGTAATGGATTCCTAATTCTTAGCTTCAGTCTTCTCACCGCCTGCATGAATCGGCGCACATCTCTGTTGTTCGCTACATCCCAGTCTAGCATGGAAGCTAGCGCTGATATCTGTACCTTCAAGGTACTACCTGAGAGGCCCATCTGGAGACCCTGCTGAAGGAAGCTCAATATCGACGCCACCACCTTTGGGTCCTTCTACTCACTTCTTGCCCAATACACGTATCTCTTCCATATTCTATAGTATGTTTTCATTGTGGAACTTTTCCTGGCTTGGAGTAGTGTCCCAATGACCTCTTTATCAAAGCCTTTTGCAGCTAATGTCTTGGTCTCAGTAACCAGGCCGTCAGGTTCCAAGACGGGGGTTGTGCCCTCGTCACTTGTCCCTGCGATAACAAGTCCTGAATTGCTGGTAACCTCCATGGACCGTCTCCTGCCAGCCTGCACACAGTGCTAAACCACGCCCTCCTGGGCCAATGTGGTAGTATTGCCATGACCTGTACTTTTTCCCTCTGGATTTTCTTTAGTAGTCTTGGGATTACGGGTGTCGGAGGAAAGACATACGCCGTGTCCCACACTGCTGTCAGGGCGTCGACTTGAGCTGCCTGGGGCTCCCGGAACCTTGAAAAGTATACTGGCACTTTCCTGTTCCTTTCTGTTGCCATCAAATCTACTTGTGGCCTGCCCCACTTCCTTACTAAACTGTCGAACACCGTGCTGTTGAGGGCCCACTCGCCTGGCAAGCATTTTTCTCTGCTTAGCCGGTCTGCTATTACATTGTCCTTCCCTGCGAGGAATACTGCCGAGATGCTTGCTACCCTCGCTTCTGCCCACTCGAGTATCTTGGATGTTTGCTCTAGCAATGCTCTGCTTTTTGTGCCCCCTTGATGATTTATGTAAGACACCACCGCCTGATTGTCGGATCTTACAATCAGTTCTTTGCCTTGTACTTGAGCCTGGAAGTGAATGCATGCTCGGTACACTGCCTCCATCTCTCTCAGGTTGGAGTGGGTTGCTTGCCATTCTACTGACCAATGCCCTTGGGCTATCTGGCTGGCACATGTCGCTCCCCAGCCGTACTGGCTGGGGTCTGTCGTGATTACCACCTGTTCCCGGGTGGCAAAGCTTTTTCCTAGTGCCAGACGTTCCGTATCTGACCACCAATCCAAATCTCTCTTGGCTGCATTTGACAGTGTTATTCGTTGATTCAACTCCCTGCTGTCTTTGTCCCATTGCATTAAAAAACATGCCTGGAGTCTTCGCATGTGGAACCGAGACAACGGCATTGTTTCTAGGGCTGCTGACATGAGCCCCAAGGTTTCCATGCAGTCCCGTGATGAGACCACAGTCCTCTTTTTCATCCACTCTACCTTTTTTACCAGTTTGTTTCTTCTGACCTCTGTCAGACACCTTTAGGTCTCGGGTATTTAAAATTACTCCTAAATACTGTATTTCTTGAGTTGAGGCGAGATGACTCTTTTTCTCGTTTATAAGCCACCCATGAGACTTTAGGCACTCTACTACCTCTGCTGTGTGCTGCACTAGTAGAGCCTCTGACTCTGCCACAATCAGGATGTCGTCCAGATAAGGGTATAGCCTTATCCCCCTTCGCCTTAGCGATGCAATTATGACCACCAGCACTTTGGTAAACGTTCTGGGTGAGGTTGCCAGGCCAAAGGGGAGCACGTTGAACTGATAGTTGACCCCTTGTACCCTGAACCTTAGAAATTTCCGATGCCTTTCGAAGATCGGGACATGAAGGTAGGCGTCCTTGAGGTCTATTGAGGACATAAAGTCGTTTTGATTGAGACCCAGAATAACTGATTTTACTGACTCCATCCTGAATGACTTTATTCTTATAAACTTGTTCAGTCTGCGTAGATCCAGGATTGTTCGAAATCCCCCCGTGGCCTTTCTCACCATAAAGAATCGGGAAAACCATCCCTGAAATTCTTGCGGTTTTGCCACCACACTGACTACCTCTTGATCCAGCATTTCCTTTAGGCTGGACAATAATGCTCTCCTTTCTTCCAAATCCTCTGGAAAAGGAGACTGAACCAGGAGATCCCCTGGCTTCTTCACAAAGTCTATTTTGTAGCCTGAACGGACTACCTCCAGAACCCACTCGTCCGACGTGGATTCCTGCCAGGCGCTTTGAAACTTCAGCAGCCTGGCTCCCACTTTTTGTGGGTTGGTGTCATTGGGGGTCTTTTTTGGAAGAGAACCTGCTCTCTTTGTTCCCTTGGCCTCAAAAATTGGCCCTGGAAACCCAAGATCCCCTTCTGTAGGGCCTTCCCGGCCTATAGGCCCGAGATTCCCTGAACTCCTGCTGATATCTATTAAACCTCGGGGGAGGAGTCTTCTTAGCCGTCTTATCTTGGGGTAATCATACGGATTTTCCCCCCGAAATCTTGGAAACCAAATCATCTAGTTGTTTCCCAAAAAGATAATCACCCTGAAAGGGCATTGACAGGAGTCTATTTTTAGACTGTACGTCCGCCGCCCAGGGCTTTAGCCAGAGGGCCCTTCTAGTGGCTGCTGCTGTAGCTCCTGCTCTTGCCGCCAGGCGCACGGAGTCTAATGATGCCTCGCATAGGAATTCCACAGCTAGTTGTATATCCTGCACCATTCTGAGCAGTTCGGACCTCTTGAGGCCATCCAGCATATCACTTTCCAGTTGCTGGCACCACCCCCGCAACACTCTGGATGTAACGGCCATAGCCACTGCTGGCTTTAAAGCAGTACCTGCCACCAATTGCTGTTTTCTGAGACCCAACTGGATTTTTCTTTCCATTGGGTCTTTGAATATATTGGCCTCTTCAAGAGGCAAAGTGGTTTTCCTGGACAGCCTCGCCACGGCTGCGTCCACCTTTGGAGCTACCTCCCAAGAGGCCACCTGCTGTTTATCAAACGGATACATCTTGCTAACTCTGCTTGAAACCACCACCCGCTTACACCACCACACCACCATCCGGGTGTTTCCATTCCTCTGAAATTACTTCTTTCAGCGTATTGGACAGTGGAAAAACTTTACCTTTGCGTTTTTTGTCCTTAAACAGCATCTCTTGAAGGCTAAGATCCTCTTGCGGATCATCGATATTTAAGGACTTATATATCAAATTCAGCAGATTATCAATCATGTCGGGGTTAACCTCAGTCTCCAGTTTATCCTGACTAGGCCCCTCATCCACTTGGTCCACATCAAACTCTGGCATGACTGCACTGGTAGATTGATGGACTGAGTCATCAGAATCCTCACTAACGATGACATGTTTCCTTTTGGATGACCGTTTTTCCACATCCTCTTTAGCCACAAATTTCTCTGCTAACGCAGATGTTAACATTTCCACCAAGCTCGCCATTTGTGCTGGCTGCAGTTGTTGGGGGGCCTTACAACCTTCACATAGGATGCCCACGTGCTTCTGAGGTAGCACCTTTTCACATGCTGCACATTTATCCAAATGCGGCTTCTTATGCTTAGATCTGCTCTCCTTATCTTTGCTGGTCTCTGACCTAAACAAACACAACGAAAGTTACTAAGTACAAAAAAAAAAAAAACTAAAGGTGGACACACTTGAAGCTAATGGCTTACCCTGACTTCCTTACACTACGTTCTTCCTCCATGGCAGCAGCGCACACCAAATTCTAATAGAGAAAACAAAACGCTAAGCTAAGTATAACTCCCCACTGACAAACTCTAATCCACATAGGCCACCATGTATAAACATGTGTAAGGCAGCGTGCGCCACCGGCGCCTTACCCGGCTGTTCTGAGACCTCAGATGCTGTGGCGATACCCGCGCTGGCTCCCGCAGTCCTGTCTCCAGGCGCCGGCTAAGTACACTTCCGCTCGCGGCGGAAGTGCGTCACTCACCGGCGCCGCGCACCGCTGCCACGCACTGCTGCCGACGTCCGCCCGCTCTGTGCAACGCACGCGGGCCAGGCAGTGACGCGGCAACGCTATCCCGCGCCGCCATGCGCGCCACTCCTGCGGACGCCACCGCCTGTAGCTGCCCCCGGAGGGGACCGCATGCGGCCATGTAATTCATCCACCGGGTCTCGAATGGATACTTTAGTCATCTGCAGGGGGCCAGAACCGCCGCAGAGACCTGTCAGAGCCTGGTAAGCCAGTGTCCACCTCCTACCTATACCTGCACTTACCCGGAAAGGAAAAAAAGACACAGAAGGAAGGAGGAGGGGCCCTTTTATGGGGGCTGGTGTCTTTCTTTCCTTTCCAATGCACTACCCAGAAGGGAGAAACCCATGAGTGAGGGCTGCCATGGGGGAGGTAGAGGAAAAGCTTATTTCAACCCACTGGATCTCCCATACTACCCCCATCTATAGCGGATTTGCAAGGTAAACTATCAGTTAGTACTATTTGATAAACGTTCCTTAATGCTAAACCAAAATCAGAATCTGGAAACCTTTCTTAAGAAATGGAACCCTTTTATAGACACTTTAGATTAAACATATAAGACACAGCACTTCCGGTTCCGGTTAGCAATGGAGTAGCTGCTTGCTCCAAGGCTCCCTCCTGAACCGATCAAAAAAGACACTTTACACGGCCACAAGCCTCCCTATTATTTTGGAGTGCCCTCACTGAGAGACGCTGAGGACCACACTCTACAACACAAGGTGGGCGAGAGAGGAATCCTGCTGGCCCCGGTAACGGAGACGCTGAAAGCCTGCTCGCAGAGCGATCACCGCGTCACAAGCCGGGAGACTACGGACGCCAACCCCAACACCTCCGGCGGCAGAACTCTGTGAAGAGACACCCAGACCTGCAAGTGACATCACTCAGACGGCGGGTCCCCCCGCATCCCAACCGCCGACGGACAGCAGGTACCACAGCGAGGATTGCGCACGTCGAGTCAGACGCGTGGCGCACTACACCGCCCAGATTAACAGGCTCGGCACATCACCGCCAGCACACACCATCATCCTCGGTAAGCCAATACTGAGAAACAGCATACTATTGGGGGAAGCTCTGCCGGCGCACTACTGCTCCCAGGATATCGCGCTCGAACACAGTGACGTCATCACACCAGGGCAGCCGTTAGAAGTCACAACTGAGCAGCCCCTGCAAAATTCATACCCCTTCCCTCCTCTGAAACTCTGCATCAAAGCCTCTTGGGTACACCCACACAGAGACCCTCCCTGCAGCCTGAGCTGAATAGTAAAGTAAAAAAAAAAAAAAAGCTAAATAACGTTAAAAAAAAATATATATATATATATATATATATATATATATATATATATATATATATATATATATATATATATATATATATATAAATAAATAATTAAACTGAAAAAATAAATAAATAAAAAATAAATAAAAATAAAATAAACAAAATTAAGTCAGCAAACTGACACAGCCTAAGGGGGCTACAAATACCAGTTCAGGTACAATAACGCCTGAAGTTTGTCGAACACCCTAAGCTACCCCCAGCTACATACTTCCTTCCCTACTGTTTGGACTCCCTTACTCAAAGACATTTATGACCACAATTCCAGCAAGCTCACCCATTCATCATTCGCACCGTATGATATTGCTGAAGAAGCTCTTTTGATTTACCTAAAGTCCCGGATCCTTAACTGGGCCCTACAGAGGGTTTGAGGGAGAAAGGAAAACTCCTAATAACAACACTCCTCCCCAGTCATCTGACGACCCCCCCCCCCCCAGACACCCTTGTATCATTGCTAAAACGCCACCTAAGCCTAAACAAACACCAGAAGGCGAAGGTACCCCCCCCCCCCCCATTCTGCTCTCGATTACTACTCAAACGATACTAGAGTCACTGTAAAAGAGACCAAAATACAGCTGGCTTCAAACCTCTAAGCTTTTGTCTACCTTACTAATAACTCTTCCCATACACAGAGAAAAAAAAAAAATAACTGGGAACTGACCTCCCATCCACGTGGCAGCTAACACCTTTTGACACAAGATACCAACCCAACAAACTTGCGGGCTGCCTATATAATACGCTGCAAAGACAACATCCTACTCCGATACCTCTCAGACTCATCACAGTTGATTTTGCAAAGACCATCACCCCGACCAAAATTTTGGCATATTGAAAGGCTGCCTCTTCAGTGAGTAGCGGTGTAACAATGGACAAGTACAGCACATCTCAGCAACCCCAACGTTCCTCGCAGCAAAGTATGAGACAGGTAAAAAGAGGGATCATTCCCGCTACGGAAGATGAGATGGAATCAATAGACACATCCCCTGCCTCAAAAAAAACTACTACAACCTCACTAGATGCAGACTCGGATAGTAAAAGGGTCAACGCCCTCACATATGAAGATCTTGTGGATGCTATCACCTCAACGATGGGACCACTTCTGAATAAAGCTGTAAAGGACATTAAGACTCAACTCCAACAACTAAGCTTAAGAGTAGACACTACAGAAAACAGAATTGGGGCCTTGGCTCAAAACATGGCAAATGCTCAATGCGAAATCAAAAGGCTTGAAAAAGAGAACTACACCTTGATAAATAAGGTTGAAGAAATCGAAAATCGCTCCAGACGCAACAATTTGCGTATAGTAGGACTCCCCGAATCCCTGAAAGGACCCGCCTTAGACAACTTTGTAAAAACTACGCTGCCACAAATGCTGGGCATCCAGGAGGCCTGCTCGACCATGGTCATTGAAAGAGTCCATAGAATAACCCCCCCCCCCCCTCGCCCCCAGGACACACGCCCGAGGGTAACTATTTTCAAATGCCTCAGCTATACTCACAAAATGGAAATATGGAACGCTTCAAGGAAGCAACCTATGCTGAAATGGGAAGGAAAGACTATTAGACTTTTTCAAGACTTCTCTGCCGAAGTTACCAAGGCACGCAGGGCTTTCTCACCAATCTGCAGTCGGCTGATTGCAGACAAAAAGAAATTTGCCCTTATCTATCCGGCGAAACTCCGAATTTTTTACAAGGACACTCACTACGATTTCACATCTCCAGCAGAGGCGGCCGAATACCTCCGTCATCGAGACCTCCAAGTAGACCAGGACATCTCAGATAAGAAATGATTTATCATATGACCGTTCACGCTAACATGTTCTGCTTATAGTCATATTTCTAGATACAGTATGGTGAAATTTTGGACTTGTCTCGCCCCCACATCTCTCTCAGTACCCCCCACCCCACCCCCCCTCCCCCACCCCCATTCACACATCCCCCCCCCCTCTTTTCACTCCTAGTTCAATATGGTACACTCAGTTAATCAACATGTAAGTGTGTTATAACTAGCAAGATAACGTACAACCTATAAAAGGTCACTCCAAATCTCACTCGGTTGGGAACGGAGGGAGCCTAGCTCCGGATATGTTTAAATTTGTTTAGTTATATCTTTAGGATGTTAGGACTTTATTACTGCTACGGAAGTCCATTAGCCTTCATTACGATATTGTTGAGATGTGGATCATTTCAACGCATCACTTGTAATGTGTTATATGTTTATGTCGTTATCTCCTTGCTGTATGCTGTCTCCCCCTCCCTTCATGTCTCTTTCCTTAGCATTTACTCCGTTCTGAATATCAGGCTGACATGGGTCCAAGTTATGCAAATCGTTAAAGGTAGCTATACCCCCTTGATAAATAAACATGTCGGAACTTAAAATAGGCTCTCTTAACGTAGGGGGTTTTAACTCCCCTGCGAAAAGAAGGAAGGTATTGGTCTATAGCAATAAATTAAATCTGGATGTGCTTTACTTACAAGAAACACATTTAATCCACACGGAAGTGTTAAAACTACAAATGCTGGGTTGGAGCTTACTAGCATCTGCTCCATACAACTCCAAGTCTAGAGGAGTAGCCATTTTAATCAAAAGGTCCATTCCCCACGAGGTACTCAAGGTCATTTCCGACCCTGGGGGAAGATATACGATCGCATTTGTGTCCCTCCATTCAAAAAAGTTTACACTATGTAATGTATACGCCCCCACACCCTACAACAAGATATTTTTTGAACAATTAATCAAAGAGCTAACTCCCTATAGCGACACAAACTTGATAGTCTGCGGAGATTTCAATTTAATATCGGACCGGGCCCTGGACAAGTCCTCTGGTTCAACACGCGGTGTCTCCTTGCCCGGCCTGGGGATCCCCCAGTTGGCCGATCACCTGAGATTGATTGATGTATGGAGATCTCTTAATCCTACATCTAAAGTATGGGTCCTCAAACTGCGGCCCTCCAGATGTTGTGAAACTACAATTACCAGCATGCCTTGCCACAGTTTTAACACTCCCTTATAGGAAAACTGTGGCAAGGCATGCTGGGATTTGTAGTTTCACCACATCTGGAGGGCCGCAGTTTGAGGACCCATGATCTAAAGAGTTTACATGTAAGTCAAAAGCTCACCATAATTTTTCTAGAATTGATTATATACTCCTCTCCGAGGCCCTGCTTGCCAAAATATCTGCGGCTGAAATTGAGCCGATTACTATATCTGATCACGCACTACAGCGGGTTAAACTTCATGTGGCAGGTGAAACATCTCATAATAAAATATGAGATTCCCCGCCCATTTACTAGCGTCGGAAGATTTTAAAAGGATGTTAAAGGACAGTTGGGAGGACTTTAAATCCAGCAACCAGTCCCATGCAGTTAGCAACCCCCCCCCCCCCCCTTTTCTGGCAAACGGCAAAGTCCGTCATAAGAGGGAGCATTTTATCGTACACAACTAGACTCAATAAATATTATTCAGCCACATACCTTAAACTCCAAAAAACCCTTACTCACACATATACCAAATATCAACAAGATCCTACGCCATCCAATAAACATGATTACACCATAGCCAATACTCATTTCAATGAATATTTGCACGCTTGTGGAAATAAAAACCTATATAATACAAACTACCGATATCACAGATTCGGCAATAAGACTGGGAAGCTACTCACCAACATGTTACATGGAACAAGGTCGGCCACTACCGTTCATCCCTTAAAACTCCCTGACGGGTCATACACAAGGTCAAACAAACAAATAACATGTACCATGAAAGACTTTTATTCGTCCCTCTACGCAGTACCGACTTGCCAAAATACGACAGCTTCTAAAACCCCCGAAGCCACCCTCCCAGGCAGCGAAGCCCCTCGCCTCCCTACCCTATCTAAGGAAAAATCAGAACACCTCATAGCCCCTATAACCACCAAAGAAGTGCTTGACACAATTAAGGCCTTAAAACAAGGGAAAGCACCCGGCCCGGATGGCTACGGAAGTAATTTCTATAAATTCATGGTTCAACATATACTAGAACCCCTTACTAATTGCTTTAACACTATGTTGCAATCTGAACTCCCTCCCCTACATTTTAACGCGGCCTATATCAAAATTCTACCTAAACAAGGCCGTGATCTTTCATTGCCAGGGTCTTATAGACCCATTTCTTTGCTCAACTCGGACTATAAGATCCTGGCAAAAATACTGACAAACAGACTTAAAAGTGTCATGCCAGACATTATCCATCCCGATCAGACCGGGTTCATCGCTGGTCGACACTCTGTCCTCAACGTCAGGAAAGTCATCGCGGCTGTCCAACACCTACAAAAAAAGGAAGGTATGTCTCCTGTAGGGGCCATTGTGTCCCTTGATGCAGAAAAGGCCTTTGACCTTGTGCTATGGCCCCATCTATACAAAACAATGGACGAATTCGGCATTCCCTCTAAATTTATCAAATTCATTAAATTATTGTATACTTCACCCGCATCCCAAATAATGTGTAATGGCCAACTGTCAGATCACTTTCAACTGCATAGAGGCACCAGACAAGGGTGCCCTCTATCGCCCTTACTCTTCGCTATGGCCATTGAGCCGTTAGCGTTGAAATTGAGGAGCGCCCCTGATTTCCAAGGAGTTATGGCCACCAGAAATAGTACCTTCCATGATAACGATTTGAGTGATATTTCATGCATTGGTTCAAAGGGATCTTCCATGAGAACACCTAGCACCAAGTTCAGATCCCACGGCGGTAATGGATTCCTAATTCTTAGCTTCAGTCTTCTCACCGCCTGCATGAATCGGCGCACATCTCTGTTGTTCGCTACATCCCAGTCTAGCATGGAAGCTAGCGCTGATATCTGTACCTTCAAGGTACTACCTGAGAGGCCCATCTGGAGACCCTGCTGTAGGAAGCTCAATATCGACGCCACCACCTTTGGGTCCTTCTGCTCACTTCTTGCCCAATACACGTATCTCTTCCATATTCTATAGTATGTTTTCATTGTGGAACTTTTCCTGGCTTGGAGTAGTGTCCCAATGACCTCTTTATCAAAGCCTTTTGCAGCTAATGTCTTGGTCTCAGTAACCAGGCCGTCAGGTTCCAAGACGGGGGTTGTGCCCTCGTCACTTGTCCCTGCGATAACAAGTCCTGAATTGCTGGTAACCTCCATGGACCGTCTCCTGCCAGCCTGCACACAGTGCTAAACCACGCCCTCCTGGGCCAATGTGGTAGTATTGCCATGACCTGTACTTTTTCCCTCTGGATTTTCTTTAGTAGTCTTGGGATTACGGGTGTCGGAGGAAAGACATACGCCGTGTCCCACACTGCTGTCAGGGCGTCGACTTGAGCTGCCTGGGGCTCCCGGAACCTTGAAAAGTATACTGGCACTTTCCTGTTCCTTTCTGTTGCCATCAAATCTACTTGTGGCCTGCCCCACTTCCTTACTAAACTGTCGAACACCGTGCTGTTGAGGGCCCACTCGCCTGGCAAGCATTTTTCTCTGCTTAGCCGGTCTGCTATTACATTGTCCTTCCCTGCGAGGAATACTGCCGAGATGCTTGCTACCCTCGCTTCTGCCCACTCGAGTATCTTGGATGTTTGCTCTAGCAATGCTCTGCTTTTTGTGCCCCCTTGATGATTTATGTAAGACACCACCGCCTGATTGTCGGATCTTACAATCAGTTCTTTGCCTTGTACTTGAGCCTGGAAGTGAATGCATGCTCGGTACACTGCCTCCATCTCTCTCAGGTTGGAGTGGGTTGCTTGCCATTCTACTGACCAATGCCCTTGGGCTATCTGGCTGGCACATGTCGCTCCCCAGCCGTACTGGCTGGGGTCTGTCGTGATTACCACCTGTTCCCGGGTGGCAAAGCTTTTTCCTAGTGCCAGACGTTCCGTATCTGACCACCAATCCAAATCTCTCTTGGCTGCATTTGACAGTGTTATTCGTTGATTCAACTCCCTGCTGTCTTTGTCCCATTGCATTAAAAAACATGCCTGGAGTCTTCGCATGTGGAACCGAGACAACGGCATTGTTTCTAGGGCTGCTGACATGAGCCCCAAGGTTTCCATGCAGTCCCGTGATGAGACCACAGTCCTCTTTTTCATCCACTCTACCTTTTTTACCAGTTTGTTTCTTCTGACCTCTGTCAGAGACACCTTTAGGTCTCGGGTATTTAAAATTACTCCTAAATACTGTATTTCTTGAGTTGAGGCGAGATGACTCTTTTTCTCGTTTATAAGCCACCCATGAGACTTTAGGCACTCTACTACCTCTGCTGTGTGCTGCACTAGTAGAGCCTCTGACTCTGCCACAATCAGGATGTCGTCCAGATAAGGGTATAGCCTTATCCCCCTTCGCCTTAGCGATGCAATTATGACCACCAGCACTTTGGTAAACGTTCTGGGTGAGGTTGCCAGGCCAAAGGGGAGCACGTTGAACTGATAGGTGACCCCTTGTACCCTGAACCTTAGAAATTTCCGATGCCTTTCGAAGATCGGGACATGAAGGTAGGCGTCCTTGAGGTCTATTGAGGACATAAAGTCGTTTTGATTGAGACCCAGAATAACTGATTTTACTGACTCCATCCTGAATGACTTTATTCTTATAAACTTGTTCAGTCTGCGTAGATCCAGGATTGTTCGAAATCCCCCCGTGGCCTTTCTCACCATAAAGAATCGGGAAAACCATCCCTGAAATTCTTGCGGTTTTGCCACCACACTGACTACCTCTTGATCCAGCATTTCCTTTAGGCTGGACAATAATGCTCTCCTTTCTTCCAAATCCTCTGGAAAAGGAGACTGAACCAGGAGATCCCCTGGCTTCTTCACAAAGTCTATTTTGTAGCCTGAACGGACTACCTCCAGAACCCACTCGTCCGACGTGGATTCCTGCCAGGCGCTTTGAAACATCAGCAGCCTGGCTCCCACTTTTTGTGGGTTGGCGTCATTGGGGGTCTTTTTTGGAAGAGAACCTGCTCTCTTTGTTCCCTTGGCCTCAAAAATTGGCCCTGGAAACCCAAGATCCCCTTCTGTAGGGCCTTCCCGGCCTATAGGCCCGAGATTCCCTGAACTCCTGCTGATATCTATTAAACCTCGGGGGAGGAGTCTTCTTAGCCGTCTTATCTTGGGGTAACCATACGGATTTTCCCCCCGAAATCTTGGAAACCAAATCATCTAGTTGTTTCCCAAAAAGATAATCACCCTGAAAGGGCATTGACAGGAGTCTATTTTTAGACTGTACGTCCGCCGCCCAGGGCTTTAGCCAGAGGGCCCTTCTAGTGGCTGCTGCTGTAGCTCCTGCTCTTGCCGCCAGGCGCACGGAGTCTAATGATGCCTCGCATAGGAATTCCACAGCTAGTTGTATATCCTGCACCATTCTGAGCAGTTCGGACCTCTTGAGGCCATCCAGCATATCACTTTCCAGTTGCTGGCACCACCCCCGCAACACTCTGGATGTAACGGCCATAGCCACTGCTGGCTTTAAAGCAGTACCTGCCACCAATTGCTGTTTTCTGAGACCCAACTCGATTTTTCTTTCCATTGGGTCTTTGAATATATTGGCCTCTTCAAGAGGCAAAGTGGTTTTCCTGGACAGCCTCGCCACGGCTGCGTCCACCTTTGGAGCTACCTCCCAAGAGGCCACCTGCTGTTTATCAAACGGATACATCTTGCTAACTCTGCTTGAAACCACCACCCGCTTACACCACCACACCACCATCCGGGTGTTTCCATTCCTCTGAAATTACTTCTTTCAGCGTATTGGACAGTGGAAAAACTTTACCTTTGCGTTTTTTGTCCTTAAACAGCATCTCTTGAAGGCTAAGATCCTCTTGCGGATCATCGATATTTAAGGACTTATATATCAAATTCAGCAGATTATCAATCATGTCGGGGTTAACCTCAGTCTCCAGTTTATCCTGACTAGGCCCCTCATCCACTTGGTCCACATCAAACTCTGGCATGACTGCACTGGTAGATTGATGGACTGAGTCATCAGAATCCTCACTAACGATGACATGTTTCCTTTTGGATGACCGTTTTTCCACATCCTCTTTAGCCACAAATTTCTCTGCTAACGCAGATGTTAACATTTCCACCAAGCTCGCCATTTGTGCTGGCTGCAGTTGTTGGGGGGCCTTACAACCTTCACATAGGATGCCCACGTGCTTCTGAGGTAGCACCTTTTCACATGCTGCACATTTATCCAAATGCGGCTTCTTATGCTTAGATCTGCTCTCCTTATCTTTGCTGGTCTCTGACCTAAACAAACACCACAATAGTTACTAAGTACAAAAAAAAAAAAAACTAAAGGTGGACACACTTGAAGCTAATGGCTTACCCTGACTTCCTTACACTACGTTCTTCCTCCATGGCAGCAGCGCACACCAAATTCTAATAGAGAAAACAAAACGCTAAGCTAAGTATAACTCCCCACTGACAAACTCTAATCCACATAGGCCACCATGTATAAACATGTGTAAGGCAGCGTGCGCCACCGGCGCCTTACCCGGCTGTTCTGAGACCTCAGATGCTGTGGCGATACCCGCGCTGGCTCCCGCAGTCCTGTCTCCAGGCGCCGGCTAAGTACACTTCCGCTCGCGGCGGAAGTGCGTCACTCACCGGCGCCGCGCACCGCTGCCACGCACTGCTGCCGACGTCCGCCCGCTCTGTGCAACGCACGCGGGCCAGGCAGTGACGCGGCAACGCTATCCCGCGCCGCCATGCGCGCCACTCCTGCGGACGCCACCGCCTGTAGCTGCCCCCGGAGGGGACCGCATGCGGCCATGTAATTCATCCACCGGGTCTCGAATGGATACTTTAGTCATCTGCAGGGGGCCAGAACCGCCGCAGAGACCTGTCAGAGCCTGGTAAGCCAGTGTCCACCTCCTACCTATACCTGCACTTACCCGGAAAGGAAAAAAAAGACACAGAAGGAAGGAGGAGGGGCCCTTTTATGGGGGCTGGTGTCTTTCTTTCCTTTCCAATGCACTACCCAGAAGGGAGAAACCCATGAGTGAGGGCTGCCATGGGGGAGGTAGAGGAAAAGCTTATTTCAATCCACTGGATCTCCCATACTACCCCATCTATAGCGGATTTGCAAGGTAAACTATCAGTTAGTACTATTTGATAAACGTTCCTTAATGCTAAACCAAAATCAGAATCTGGAAACCTTTCTTAAGAAATGGAACCCTTTTATAGACACTTTAGATTAAACATATAAGACACAGCACTTCCGGTTCTGGTTAGCAATGGAGTAGCTGCTTGCTCCAAGGCTCCCTCCTGAACCGATCAAAAAAGACACTTTACACGGCCACAAGCCTCCCTATTATTTTGGAGTGCCCTCACTGAGAGACGCTGAGGACCACACTCTACAACACAAGGTGGGCGAGAGAGGAATCCTGCTGGCCCCGGTAACGGAGACGCTGAAAGCCTGCTCGCAGAGCGATCACCGCGTCACAAGCCGGGAGACTACGGACGCCAACCCCAACACCTCCGGCGGCAGAACTCTGTGAAGAGACACCCAGACCTGCAAGTGACATCACTCAGACGGCGGGTCCCCCCGCATCCCAACCGCCGACGGACAGCAGGTACCACAGCGAGGATTGCGCACGTCGAGTCAGACGCGTGGCGCACTACACCGCCCAGATTAACAGGCTCGGCACATCACCGCCAGCACACACCATCATCCTCGGTAAGCCAATACTGAGAAACAGCATACCATTGGGGGAAGCTCTGCCGGCGCACTACTGCTCCCAGGATATCGCGCTCGAACACAGTGACGTCATCACACCAGGGCAGCCGTTAGAAGTCACAACTGAGCAGCCCCTGCAAAATTCATACCCCTTCCCTCCTCTGAAACTCTGCATCAAAGCCTCTTGGGTACACCCACACAGAGACCCTCCCTGCAGCCTGAGCTGAATAGTAAAGTAAAAAAAAAAAAAAGCTAAATAACGTTAAAAAAAAAATATATATATATATATATATATATATATATATATATATATATATATATATATATATATATATATATATATATATATATATATATATAAATAAATAAACTGAAAAAATAAATAAATAAAAAATAAATAAAAATAAAATAAACAAAATTAAGTCAGCAAACTGACACAGCCTAAGGGGGCTACAAATACCAGTTCAGGTACAATAACGCCTGAAGTTTGTCGAACACCCTAAGCTACCCCCAGCTACATACTTCCTTCCCTACTGTTTGGACTCCCTTACTCAAAGACATTTATGACCACAATTCCAGCAAGCTCACCCATTCATCATTCGCACCGTATGATATTGCTAAAGAAGCTCTTTTGATTTACCTAAAGTCCCGGATCCTTAACTGGGCCCTACAGAGGGTTTGAGGGAGAAAGGAAAACTCCTAATAACAACACTCCTCCCCAGTCATCTGACGACCCCCCCCCCCCCCAGACACCCTTGTATCATTGCTAAAACGCCACCTAAGCCTAAACAAACACCAGAAGGCGAAGGTACCCCCCCCCCCCCCCCCCCCCCATTCTGCTCTCGATTACTACTCAAACGATACTAGAGTCACTGTAAAAGAGACCAAAATACAGCTGGCTTCAAACCTCTAAGCTTTTGTCTACCTTACTAATAACTCTTCCCATACACAGAGAAAAAAAAAAATAACTGGGAACTGACCTCCCATCCACGTGGCAGCTAACACCTTTTGACACAAGATACCAACCCAACAAACTTGCGGGCTGCCTATATAATACGCTGCAAAGACAACATCCTACTCCGATACCTCTCAGACTCATCACAGTTGATTTTGCAAAGACCATCACCCCGACCAAAATTTTGGCATATTGAAATGCTGCCTCTTCAGTGAGTAGCGGTGTAACAATGGACAAGTACAGCACATCTTAGCAACCCCAACGTTCCTAGCAGCAAAGTATGAGACAGGTAAAAAGAGGGATCATTCCCGCTACGGAAGATGAGATGGAATCAATAGACACATCCCCTGCCTCAAAAAAAACTACTACAACCTCACTAGATGCAGACTCGGATAGTAAAAGGGTCAACACCCTCACATATGAAGATCTTGTGGATGCTATCACCTCAACGATGGGGCCACTTCTGAATAAAGCTGTAAAGGACATTAAGACTCAACTCCAACAACTAAGCTTAAGAGTAGACACTACAGAAAACAGAATTGGGGCCTTGGCTCAAAACATGGCAAATGCTCAATGCGAAATCAAAAGGCTTGAAAAAGAGAACTACACCTTGATAAATAAGGTTGAAGAAATCGAAAATCGCTCCAGACGCAACAATTTGCGTATAGTAGGACTCCCCGAATCCCTGAAAGGACCCGCCTTAGACAACTTTGTAAAAACTACGCTGCCACAAATGCTGGGCATCCAGGAGGCCTGCTCGACCATGGTCATTGAAAGAGTCCATAGAATAGCCCCCCCCCCCCCCCCCTCGCCCCCAGGACACACGCCCGAGGGTAACTATTTTCAAATGCCTCAGCTATACTCACAAAATGGAAATATGGAACGCTTCAAGGAAGCAACCTATGCTGAAATGGGAAGGAAAGACTATTAGACTTTTTCAAGACTTCTCTGCCGAAGTTACCAAGGCACGCAGGGCTTTCTCACCAATCTGCAGTCGGCTGATTGCAGACAAAAAGAAATTTGCCCTTATCTATCCGGCGAAACTCCGAATTTTTTACAAGGACACTCACTACGATTTCACATCTCCAGCAGAGGCGGCCGAATACCTCCGTCATCGAGACCTCCAAGTAGACCAGGACATCTCAGATAAGAAATGATTTATCATCTGACCGTTCACGCTAACATGTTCTGCTTATAGTCATATTTCTAGATACAGTATGGTGAAATTTTGGACTGGTTTCGCCCCCACATCTCTCTCAGTACCCCCCACCCCACCCCCCCTCCCCCACCCCCATTCACACATCCCCCCCCCCTCTTTTCACTCCTAGTTCAATATGGTACACTCAGTTAATCAACATGTAAGTGTGTTATAACTAGCAAGATAACGTACAACCTATAAAAGGTCACTCCAAATCTCACTCGGTTGGGAACGGAGGGAGCCTAGCTCCGGATATGTTTAAATTTGTTTAGTTATATCTTTAGGATGTTAGGACTTTATTACTGCTACGGAAGTCCATTAGCCTTCATTACGATATTGTTGAGATGTGGATCATTTCAACGCATCACTTGTAATGTGTTATATGTTTATGTCGTTATCTCCTTGCTGTATGCTGTCTCCCCCTCCCTTCATGTCTCTTTCCTTAGCATTTACTCCGTTCTGAATATCAGGCTGACATGGGTCCAAGTTATGCAAATCGTTAAAGGTAGCTATACCCCCTTGATAAATAAACATGTCGGAACTTAAAATAGGCTCTCTTAACGTAGGGGTTTTTAACTCCCCTGCGAAAAGAAGGAAGGTATTGGTCTATAGCAATAAATTAAATCTGGATGTGCTTTACTTACAAGAAACACATTTAATCCACACGGAAGTGTTAAAACTACAAATGCTGGGTTGGAGCTTACTAGCATCTGCTCCATACAACTCTAAGTCTAGAGGAGTAGCCATTTTAATCAAAAGGTCCATTCCCCACGAGGTACTCAAGGTCATTTCCGACCCTGGGGGAAGATATACGATCGCATTTGTGTCCCTCCATTCAAAAAAGTTTACACTATGTAATGTATACGCCCCCACACCCTACAACAAGAGATTTTTTGAACAATTAATCAAAGAGCTAACTCCCTATAGCGACACAAACTTGATAGTCTGCGGAGATTTCAATTTAATATCGGACCGGGCCCTGGACAAGTCCTCTGGTTCAACACGCGGTGTCTCCTTGCCCGGCCTGGGGATCCCCCAGTTGGCCGATCACCTGAGATTGATTGATGTATGGAGATCTCTTAATCCTACATCTAAAGCATGGGTCCTCAAACTGCGGCCCTCCAGATGTTGTGAAACTACAATTACCAGCATGCCTTGCCACAGTTTTAACACTCCCTTATAGGAAAACTGTGGCAAGGCATGCTGGGATTTGTAGTTTCACCACATCTGGAGGGCCGCAGTTTGAGGACCCATGATCTAAAGAGTTTACATGTAAGTCAAAAGCTCACCATAATTTTTCTAGAATTGGATTATATACTCCTCTCCGAGGCCCTGCTTGCCAAAATATCTGCGGCTGAAATTGAGCTGATTACTATATCTGATCACGCACTACAGTGGGTTAAACTTCATGTGGCAGGTGAAACATCTCATAATAAAATATGGAGATTCCCCGCCCATTTACTAGCGTCGGAAGATTTTAAAAGGATGTTAAAGGACAGTTGGGAGGACTTCAAATCCAGCAACCAGTCCCATGCAGTTAGCAACCCCCCCCCCCCCCTTTTCTGGCAAACGGCAAAGTCCGTCATAAGAGGGAGCATTTTATCGTACACAACTAGACTCAATAAATATTATTCAGCCACATACCTTAAACTCCAAAAAACCCTTACTCACACATATACCAAATATCAACAAGATCCTACGCCATCCAATAAACATGATTACACCATAGCCAATACTCATTTCAATGAATATTTGCACTCTTGTGGAAATAAAAACCTATATAATACAAACTACCGATATCACAGATTCGGCAATAAGACTGGGAAGCTACTCACCAACATGTTACATGGAACAAGGTCGGCCACTACCGTTCATCCCTTAAAACTCCCTGACGGGTCATACACAAGGTCAAACAAACAAATAACCTGTACCATGAAAGACTTTTATTCGTCCCTCTACGCAGTACCGACTTGCCATTATACGACAGCTTCTAAAACCCCCGAAGCCACCCTCCCAGGCAGCGAAGCCCCTCGCCTCCCTACCCTATCTAAGGAAAAATCAGAACACCTCATAGCCCCTATAACCACCAAAGAAGTGCTTGACACAATTAAGGCCTTAAAACAAGGGAAAGCACCTGGCCCGGATGGCTACGGAAGTAATTTCTATAAATTCATGGTTCAACATATTCTAGAACCCCTTACTAATTGCTTTAACACTATGTTGCAATCTGAACTCCCTCCCCTACATTTTAACGCGGCCTATATCAAAATTCTACCTAAACAAGGCCGTGATCTTTCATTGCCAGGGTCTTTCTTTGCTCAACTCGGACTATAAGATCCTGGCAAAAATACTGACAAACAGACTTAAAAGTGTCATGCCAGACATTATCCATCCCGATCAGACCGGGTTCATCGCTGGTCGACACTCTGTCCTCAACGTCAGGAAAGTCATCGCGGCTGTCCAACACCTACAAAAAAAGGAAGGTATGTCTCCTGTAGGGGCCATTGTGTCCCTTGATGCAGAAAAGGCCTTTGACCTTGTGCTATGGCCCCATCTATACAAAACAATGGACGAATTCGGCATTCCCTCTAAATTTATCAAATTCATTAAATTATTGTATACTTCACCCGCATCCCAAATAATGTGTAATGGCCAACTGTCAGATCACTTTCAACTGCATAGAGGCACCAGACAAGGGTGCCCTCTATCGCCCTTACTCTTCGCTATGGCCATTGAGCCGTTAGCGTTGAAATTGAGGAGCGCCCCTGATTTCCAAGGAATTAATATAGGAGGACATGAGATTAAAGTCTCACTTTTCGCAGACGACATGTTGCTGTATGTCTCCAGCCCCATGACGTCTATCCCAGTTATACTCTCGATAATAGAAACATTCGGACGTGATTCAGGTTACAAAGTAAACCTTGACAAATCCGAGATAATGATTTTGGGGCACTATAAGACCGATCCCTCTTCCTCCCCCAGTTTGTCACAATTAAAAACTAAAGCGACCCAGATTAAATATCTAGGTGTGCAAATTCCGAACACAACGGAACACCTATACAAATTAAACTTCACTCCCATAATTACCAAAGTGATTAACCTGATGAATACTTGGAACAGCTTTCCTCTCTCCCTCTTAGGTAGAGCCGCGGCAGTCAAAACGGTGATCTTTCCTAAGGTGTTCTATGCACTCCAGATGCTCCCCATAGCTATACTCCACACCGACATTAAAAGGATAACATCGGCAATTTCCAAATTTTTATAGAAAGGGCGTCGGGCCAGGATCTCGATTGCAAAATTAACATCCCCTCGGCCCCAAGGCGGATTAGGAATACCCGATTTTGAGCTATACTCTAAGTCTATATTCTTCAGATACGCAGGGGACTGGTTGCTGGGGAGGTCTACATATACGGACGCAGCTCTAGACCGGGCAGTCTTTCATCCCTTCTCACCTGCGGCACTACTGCATATGAAAACCTCTGATATTCCCTCAGGGTTACTCGCAAATGTCTTATTTAAAGACACATACAAGAATTGGGTGGGGACTAACAAACTTCTTAACCGTGACTACCACACTTCGCCTTACCTACCTCTGTGGGGAAACCCCGGTTTCAGCCCATCCCTAACCAATCCTGTTTTCAAGATCTGGCTTAAGGCTGGCGTGGACCTTGCAAGCAGGGTGTTCGATCCAGGAGGACACGTTGCCTCTTTTGCTGACCTTCAGGAGAAATTTAAATTATCAAATAACACCTTTTATCTTCTTCAGGTGAGACACTATGTGCGGTCCTTGGACAAGGGCCCCCTGCTGGGCAAGGAGACACACCTTATCTCTGCCATACTTCAGGCGTGGGATACTGTAGAATATAGAATAAAAAACTTATATCCCTGTCTAGTCGAGGCAAAAAATAAATCTAGACCCCTTACGCAGGACTTAATAGCAAAATGGAGCACAGATATTACAGATCCGAGTAGACTGTCCTCTTCCACAATAATTCACTATGGTAGATGTAATCGTTACTTATCTTCTGCCTACTTACAAGAAACACACCTAAAGACATTGCATAGATCATTTATTACCCCCGCCCAGCGTAGATATATAATTCCGGGGAATGCGGAATCCGGTGACTGCACTAAATGCAAAATGGCAAATGCAAAATACTATCACTGTTTCTGGGAGTGCTCTAAAATCCGTCGGTATTGGGCAAAGGTGATAGCTTATGTCAACAGGGTTCTGGGGATTTCAGCGTTGCCAACACCAGAGGCATGCCTGCTCCTTGATTTTAGCTCTTGGAACCTCGCTCCTCACACACCACGACGGGTTCCCTTTCTAGTGATTACGCTAACTTTAGCAAAAAAAAAACATACTAATACATTGGACTAAAAAATCAGCGCCCACAATACGAGAACTGATAGGCAAACTATTACAATTGCTATATTTTGATGTGAAAACCCTTATGATAAACGCAGGGGTGTCCACAAAATCCTTCCATGACAAATGGGACGCCTTCATAAACTGTTTGGACGAAGAATCACGAAACACCATACAGGGATTCTTTAATAAGGGAGAGTGGGTAAAGGCAGGACCCCATTTGAAAGGCTTATCACCAGACATACCTTCGAACTAATAAACTCTTCTCTGTCATTATTCTTTTTTTTTTTTTTTTTGACGCCATACATATTGTACCTTCCAAAGGAACTACTCAAACAGCGAATTAGCTAATGCCTTCCTAAAAGTCATAGATACTCTATTATTGGGATGAATGTCAAAGAGAGCTCCTAGATTTGTTCCCTGTTTGTTACCTGATCCGATTCGAAGTCGGCAATACCCAATTTAAGCTATCAAACTATCCACTCATATACTAAACTCAACCCCCCTCCCACCCCTGATGTGTCTGTTCTACGTCTATATTGCATTATACTAGGTTATTGCTCAAGCAACATCTGGCTGTCAACTTCTGACATTGTAAAACTGACCTATTGCAAAAGAAAAAGCATTGTTCAACTTCCTTATACAATGTGCAAAGCAATTGCATATCCGTTCTTTTTTGCTTTATATGTATGTTTGTGTATATGAAAACTTTCAATAAAAAAGTAAAAAAAAAAAACATATAAGACACAGATACTAACATCACTCTCTACTGACCCTTTCGCTCTAACCAATGCAGATAGATCAGCAAACTATTACATTCATCTTGCAAACAGAAATCTCCCCTTTCAGGGATCTAATCTTAACACAAGATGAATTAAAGAACTGTAAATCTTGTGTTTTTCTCTCTACCTTATTGATACCTATCCTCCATAACCTCAGTCACAAGGAGTCATTCCAATATAGCGCTCTACTCCACGTGATCAAGCACCTGAATTCTGATACACGAGAACTTCCCCTCCCGGAAAACCTACTGATATCATTGCAGTACTATGGCCCTTATTCTGATCGGTGCGGATATTCCCGCTTGCGTACGGGCCGCCGATGTTTATCGTCTGCGCATGTGCAGAGGTCACTGCACATGTGCAGGCGATTTCGCCGCATGGATTCTTCATACGCCGCACAGGGGGCGTAGAGGGGCGTGAGGGGCTACTTATCCTCATTACCCTATGCATATGCCCCGCGTTTCATGGGCGTTCCCATGCAAACGCGGGGCGTATGCATGGTAATGAGGCCGTGACGCGTGGGTACGGGGCGGGCATCTGACATCGCCGGATGTCAGCTGCCCGCCCCCATACAAGATTTCACACGGACAAGTGTCCGTGTGGTCTTGTGTTGCGGGACCTGGTGGAGCGTGCGGCCCTGCATTCGATGTTCGGCGACCATCGAATGCAGGGGCTGCTCCCACCATGGAGGAGGCGTATCCCCGTCCACATTCATGCGGACCGCCACATATCCGCATACGGTCGGAGGTGGCGATCCGTATGGAAGGCGGGGATTCGCAAAGACGGACATCACCGCATATTTCTGATCGGGCCGCACCGATCAGAATAAGGGCCTATGTCTTAGAGTATCTATGTAACCTTCCCTTCCTATTTCCCCCTTATGTGTCCTGTCTTGTCTGTCGTCACCCTCGGTTAATGCGTATTACTCATATTGTTTGATAATAAGGACATGCTAATAGTCCATAGTTGTCATTTCTTCTATTTGTATTACTCCTGTCTTAGATTATAATATAGATCACAACTAAGTT
Organism: Crinia signifera; assembly: GCF_055691185.1. Taxonomy (NCBI): domain Eukaryota; kingdom Metazoa; phylum Chordata; class Amphibia; order Anura; family Myobatrachidae; genus Crinia; species Crinia signifera. Next base: position 478,066,894 of record NC_139217.1, on the reverse strand, counting down.
AATGTCTCTGATGAAACTAGATCCTTCCATATCTATATGTAATGACATTTAACAGAAGATAATTGACACGCAGGTTGTTATTTATTTTGTATGTCTTTCAACGTTCAATTTTATTGCAATGTTATCGTTGGGGCATGTGCCCGCCTGATTTGTAAAAACTCATATAACTAATAAAATTATTGAAAACAAAGGGGGTGTTCGTGATCATGGATAGAGATGTATGAAAAGATTAGATTATTGGAGGACAATAATTCCTACCTTAAACTCAGTGGTGATCCAAAAGAAAGATTTATATAAGAATTAAGGAGCCTCATCACCGCCATATTTTATTTTTTAACAAAAATCCATACATCCCTCTGCAACACACCAGGTAGACCCATAGTGGCGGGTATAGACTCCCTGACTTCAAATTTGTCTAAGTATGTAGAAATCTTCTTGAATCCATATGTCGAGACATTACAATCATACCTAATAGACACCGCCACGGTTTTAAATCTGATGCAAAAACAAGAATGGAAAGATAACTACTTATAGGTAACCATCGATGTGCAGTCATTGTATACCGGCATCCAACATAAGAAGGGCATCTCAGCATGCAGATCACTTTTATATAATGCCCAGATGCTTAACTCCATCCACAAAGATTTTATCTGGGACATTATGCTTTTAATTTAAGTCACAACTATTTTACATTTTTTGATAACTATTACCTCCAGAGCGGTGGTACTGCAATGGGGCCAGTATTCGCCCCAAGCTTTGCAAATCTTTTTATGGGCTGTTGGGAGGACGCATACATTTATAAAGTGAAGGAATATAGAGAACACATCGGGGGAAATTTACTAAGATGAGAATTCTACTTCACATGTGATGTTGCTATGGGCAACCAACCAGATTCTTCTACAGGGTGCTAAATAAATAAGAAGTAGATTCTGATTGGTTGCCCATAGCAATATCACATGTGAAGTAGAATTCTCATCTCAGTAAATTGCCCCCATCATCTTTTATAAATGCATTGATGATATTTTATTATTTGGAATGGCTCAGATGTCCTTTTTTATCAATTTTACACAACAAAGCCAGAATCATATGAACCTGGCATTGACTTCCAATCAGCGCAGAAGTTATAGAGGTTTTAGATCTGGCCTTGAAGGGAGAACATGGGAGAGTGGTCACACAGAACTACATAAAAAAGTGGACAACAACAGCTACCTCCACTATAGAAGTTACCATTTACAGCAGTGGAAGAATAACATACCATACTCCCAATTTCATAGGATTAAAGGAACTGCAGCTCAATAGAGGAATGTGATACACAACTTGCACTTTACAAAAACTGGTTTGAGAAGAAGCAATACCCACCAAAAATCTATTAGGATGCATTGACCAAAACCAGAAACTTAAAAAGAGAAGACCGTCGCAATTACAAAGCTGGGGGCGAAACCAAGGAGAGAATATCATTCGTCACCACATACAACTGTCATGAGGGAGCCATCATACATTCACTCAGGGACCACTGTGGAATACTATTGATGGATCCCATCTTAAAGGATATTCTGCCTCCTAGACCAGACATCGTCTTCAGAAAATCTAAGAACCTAAAAGACATTCTGGCACCCAGTATACTCAAGGAGAATACGGGAGAAAACAGGATAATCCAAAAATCACACAAATGTGGGAAGTGTAACATCTGCAAGTTTCTACATCCACAGAGGAAAACTTTCACGAACACAGAAAATAACAAAAGACTACAAGATAAAGAATTTCATGAACTGCAAAATAAGTTCAGTGATCTACCTCCTTGAGTGCAATTGTGGAAAAAAGTATGTAGGGGAGACAAAAGACCACTTAAGTTGAGGATCCAAGAACATGTAAGGAACATTAAAAACAAAGTCTATACCCATGCAGTATCAAGACATTTCATCACAGCTCATAACTACAACCCGAAGGAATTGACTTTCAAAATGATCAAACGGTCCAACTAGGTCAAAGAGGAGGCGACCTGGCAAATAAACTCTCAAGGCGTGAGATGTTTTGGATCTTCGAACGCCAAACGATGCATCCAGCTGGTTTTAACGATAACTATGAAATTGCCCTTTTTTTTTTTTTTAATAAACCTCACATGTTTAGTACACTTAAATCTAAGTAAAAATAAAAAATAAATCCTAATGGGTTGTCCACTCTTGGAAGCCAGTATTGTGGATATATGGCACAGCTTGGCGCAAATTCATAAATGAAAATGTGAGTGGTTTGAATTTAAAACAACATTTATTGACATCAAATATTCTTTAAAAAATGAATTTTTTGAAAAACAAATATTTTATACATACAAGGTGCACATGGACATAAAAGGTTCTTTGACAAATATGGAAAGAATACCTCACCCTATAGCTGGATTGCGGTGGGCTATGACTTTGGAAATCAAATCTGCGGCACCACCGCAGAGGATTTTAGGGTAGAGGTCCCAGTAGATAAAGTGCAAATGCGTCCCTTTCCAATGGGTGTCCAGGTGTCCAAGTTTAGGTGTGTATACACCAGCGTTATAGCAGCAACGCGTTTCGGGGAGTAATCCCCTTCTTCAGGCTGTATGCTGTGCCTGTGCTAGTTAGGGGTATTTATACCACTTTCCTAATTGTAGAATTAGAGTACTGACCAATAGAAATCGCAGCAATTTCCCGCGATTTCCCCGCTTACCGGAAGCGACCTGCGTTCCAGCAGTCACTTCCGGTTTGCGTTCCACCTCTTTTTTGCTGTCTAACATATTTTTCCTCCGGCGCTATTACCGGAAGTGTTCTGCGTTCCAGCAGACACTTCCGGTTTGCGTTCCACCTGCGTCTCCGCACTTTGGTGCTTTCTATTGCGGCTGGGCTCCGGGGTCTCTGTGTTATCAACAACCTTCATTAGCGTCCCTTCCTTAAGGGGTACTTGTAAAGGCTTGGGTCTTTTGTTTCCCATCTTCCTGGATTTTCATTCTTCCTTTTGAAGATTTAATAGATGTTCCGGCCGCCATATTTAATAAGGGCAAAGTAAGGGCAGAACAATTTTCATGATGTTTTTTACATTCCAATACCACTCATTACTCTCCTCACCTACTTTGCCGTACTTTGTATTCCGGCATGGTCCATCCCTTTTACCGGGAGAGTAATGATTAACAAATAATCCACTTTGCAATTTTTTCCGGGAACACATAGAAAATGGAACAGAAAGAGAAAATGTTAGAAGGTATAAATTAAACAGATAAATAATTAAAATCTTCTAAAAAAACTGATATTAATACTAGTAAAAGGTTAAAATGTTACTCTTCTAAAAACCATTTGAGTTCAAAGTCAACATTGTGGCCATTAGGTGAAAGGGTGTCTAAAAGAAAGATCCATTTCATTTCGTTTTTTGCCAAAATGGCTTCCACATCACGGTTTTTCCAGTGGGCATTGACCTGTTGGATTCCTATGAATCTTTTAATGGCGCTTTCGCATTTTTTGTGATGTTTTAAAAAATGCTCCGACAATGGGTGAGTAATTGCGCCTTTGCGGATATTGTATATCTGCTCCGCTGATCTTAATTTTAGATTTCTTTTAGTTTTGCCAATGTAAATTTTGTTACATTCACATTCAAAAAGGTATATCACATTTCTACTGTGGCACGTGATAAATTGATTTATTTTGTATTTTGTGCCGTTAACTTCAAATGTAGTTGCCTTTTTCTCGTATGGTTTGTGTGAAGTTGCCCTACACATTAGACAGGATCCACATCTGTGGAAGCCTTTATTTCGTTCGCTTCCACTTTGTTTTTCTTGTAGGGCACTCTTTACTAGTACATTTTTCATAGAGGGTGCCCTTCTGTATATAAAGTTGGGTCTTTCGGGGATGTGTTTCCCTATAACTGGATCATCCAACAAGATTCTCCAGTTGTTCTTAATAATTAATTCAACTTTTTTGTGGTGCGATCCATATTTTGTAAAAAAAAAAAAAAGCCCACTCCGTCAGGTTTGAATTTTTTGACATATTTTCTGGAGATTTGGGTTTTAATATTTCTGAATTCTCTATCTTATTTATTTTAACTCATGAATCTCTCAAAAGGTTTTCAGGATATCCCTTTTGTCTGAATCTTTGATCCAATTCATCATATTGTTGTTCCAGAACATTTGGTTCAGTACAATTCCTTTTAAGGCGTTTATACTGTCCCAAAGGAATGTTTTTTAACCATCTTTCGTGATGTTCACTGTTTATTTCTATGTATGAATTGGAATCCGTTGATTTTCTGTGTGTTTTTGTTTGTATTCTTCCATCATCAATATTTATCTGTTTAATTTATACCTTCTAACATGTTCTCTTTCTGTTCTATTTTCTATGTATTCCCGGAAAAAATTGGATTATTTGTTAATCATTACTCTCCCGGTAAAAAGGGATGGACCATGCCAGAATACATAGTACGGCAAAGTAGGTGAGGAGAGTAATGAGTGGTATTGGAATGTAAAAAACATCATGAAAATTGTTCTGCCCTTACTTTGCCCTTATTAAATATGGCGGCCGGAACATCTATTAAATCTTCAAAAGGAAGAATGAAAATCCAGGAAGATGGGAAACAAAAGACCCAAGCCTTTACAAGTACCCCTAAAGGAAGGGACGCTAATGAAGGTTGTTGATAACACAGAGACCCCCGGAGCCCAGCCGCAATAGAAAGCACCAAAGTGCGGAGACGCAGGTGGAACGCAAACCGGAAGTGTCTGCTGGAACGCAGAACACTTCCGGTAATAGCGCCGGAGGAAAAATATGTTAGACAGCAGAAAAGAGGTGGAACGCAAACCGGAAGTGACTGCTGGAACGCAGGTCGCTTCCGGTAAGCGGGGAAATCGCGGGAAATTGCTGCGATTTCGATTGGTCAGTACTCTAATTCTACAATTAGGAAAGGGGTATAAATACCCTTAACTAACACAGGCACAGCATACAGCCTGAAGAAGGGGATTACTCCCCGAAACGCGTTGCTGCTATAACGCTGGTGTATACACACCTAAACTTGGACACCTGGACACCCATTGGAAAAGGACGCATTTGCACTTTATCTACTGGGACCTCTACCCTAAAATCCTCTGCGGTGGTGCCGCAGATTTGATTTCCAAAGTCATAGCCCACCGCAATCCAGCTATAGGGTGAGGTATTCTTTCCATATTTGTCAAAGAACCTTTTATGTCCATGTGCACCTTGTATGTATAAAATATTTGTTTTTAAAAAAAAATGTTTTTTAAAGAATATTTGATGTCAATAAATGTTGTTTTAAATTCAAACAACTCACATTTTCATTTATGAATTTGCGCCAAGCTGTGCCATATATCCACAATACAGAATTCTATCCCAAGGGGGAAGGTATCCTCCCTATGGTTCATCAGCAGGCTGCATTTTTATAATTGATGCGCATTAACCACTTGAACACCCCACCAAAATTGTACACTCTTGGAAGCCAAGCATTGTTGGGGCCTGACCAGTACCAGGAAGGGAGACCACCTGGGAAGATCACGTACTGTACCTCTATACACAAGGAAATTAGAAAAATTTATAATGACCCTAGTATCACTTGCACGTTTCACTCATTTTTTATTTATTTATTAATTAGCAAAATATGTTTATGCTCACGGCTACTTCTCAGCTAATTACTTAATTTATCTGGCTACAATATGCATTACTTAAGCTGGAGAACACTAAGGTTAAACTATAAAACCTTTTTACAAATTACGAATATTTAACATAATAAAAGGTATAATAAAGGATAAATACTATCACTATTGGACATACATAATTCTCTCGTTTTTTCCTTCTATATGTATTTAATGGAGTTATAAATATATAAAGATTCTCAGACCTATTGTATAATCTAGATCTAGAATATATAGATATCTACCTATAATTTAATACAATGGATATATTTTTGCCTTTAATACTGGTTCCTAATTCACTCTTCTTTGTTTGCTCTAATTATATATATATCGTAAGAAAATAATATGGGAACTAATGCCTGAAACAGTCCCCCAAAAAACTGAGCTCCGATAAAATGGCTACCACAACACTGAAAATGAACTAAGGAGAACGGCCACTGGATATGCGGTCAACAGCAGCACAAGTCTCTGTGTGAACTCCACAGGATGCGGTCCATACGGCGGAAGTAGCCGCAGAATGACAGGCACCAGAAGTGTGGCATGCAGATGGCGCAGGTGCACTATGGAGACCCAGATCCCGGAAGCGTGGCGGAATATGGACAAAATCGGGGCACTAAACTAATAACTGAACTCGGGCACAGTATTTAAAGACTGAATACAGTGCTAGCTACCTGAACACTTTCTCTTGCACCACTAAAGTTTTTCACTTGTTTTTTGGGAAGCTATAGAAAGTAAAGGCCCATACACACTGGGCGATTGAGCTGCAAGCCGCTCAAAACCACCTGTTTGAGCGGCTTTCAGCTCAAAGCCGCCCAGTGTGTATGCCCCAGCGATGAGCGGCGAGCACTGCTGCGCGCTCCCGCATCATCGGCGGGAAAGCTGCTCATCTGCTGGTAATACCAGCAGATGAGCGGCATTGAGGAGGACTTTGCATAGCTCTGCGCTATGCAACGCCATCCTCCCCCCTCCGTCTGGCGCCGAGCAGGGGAAAAGCCGCTCAGTGTGTATGCACTGAGCGGATTTCCCCTCAGCGGTGATTGCCATCATCGCTGTCCATACACTCTGGGCATAGTCGCCCAGTGTGTATGGACCTTAAGGCCCATACACACTAGAAGATTTTCATTTCAAAACACTTTGCCAAAATCTTTGAAAAATATATGTCACCAAAGTAGTGCGTACACACTGAGCTATTTTCCCCAAAGAGCAAGAGATTTTCAGGAGATGAAAGACTTTGCTTAAAATCTTTCATTATAAGGCTATTTACATAATGGGTGGGGTTTGAATTCCAAGGGTGGGAGCAAGGGACATTTTATTCAGGACATTCCTGTTCTTGAAAACTGATCGCTGGACTGCATATATTCAGAGCCCAGCGATCAGTTACACGCCGCCCCACCCGGGAAAATCCCGCCCATGTGCACGGCTACTATTGTATTTGCAACCGTGCACGTACGGAGAAATCCATTCAATGCCATAAAGGGATTTTTTTAAGAACTTACCGTTCGAATCCCTTTCTCTGATATGGTCCTGGTGACACAGCTCAACATTGGGATGTAGGAGGGTCCGTAGGAGCCAGGCACCTATCCTAAAGCTTTTGAGTGGTAGGCTCCTCCCATCTGCATCCCAGACTCTTCAGTTCAATCTTTCAAAGCCACTGGAATACATTAACTCAGTACAAACGCCTGCACACATTATATGCACATTTTTCAAAAATAACTTTTAACCATATAACATGAAACATCATGAACCTGGCATACTTACTGAGCGTAAGGGAGGGATCGCTGTGTCACCAGGACCATATCAGAGAAAGGGATTCGAACGGTAAGTTCTTACAAAAATCCCTTTTTCTCTTTCAATGGTCCTGGTGACACAGCTCAACATTGGGACGTTCCAGAGCCAGTCCTTTGGGTGGGTACGCTCAGGTCTGCAGCTCTCATCACTGCTCACCCGAATGATGCGTCCTCCGACGCGAACTCATGGAACCTATAGAATTTGGCAAAAGTATGAACAGATGACCAAGTTGCAGCCCTGCAAACCTGCTCAGCTGTTGCCCCATGTCGAACCGCCCAAGAGGTGGCAACCGACCTGGTGGTATGCGCATTAATCCTGGCCAGCACAGGCCTACCAACTTTAGTATATGCAAACGCTATAACAGAGCGCAACCACCTAGCAATGGTCTGCTTAGAAGCAGGCCAACCAATTTTGTGTATGTCATACAAAACTAACAAAGTATCAGTCTTTCTGACACTCTTAACTCTGTCCACATAAACGCGCAATGCGCGCACAACATCCAAATTCCTCAATTTGTCCCTTTTCCTTGAACCCTCTGGGGGTTGAAACACAGGCAGAATTATCTCCTGATTTAGATGAAAAGCAGATACTACTTTTGGTAAAAATTGGGGTACTGTCCGAAGGACAGCCCTATCATCATGAAATATAAGGAAGGGAGACTTGCATGACAATGCTCCCAACTCCGATACTCTTTTTGCTGACGCCACTGCCAACAAAAATACCAGTTTCCATGTAAGGAATTTTAGGTCAGCCGACCTTAATGGTCCAAAAGGTGCCTTTTGAAGACACTCCAAAACCAGAGATAAATCCCGTGGTGCTACTGGTTGTTTGTAGGGAGGTTTCAATCGGGACACCCCCTGCAGGAAGGTCTGTACTACCGGTAATAATGCAATCCTTCTTTGGAAATAAATTGACAAGGCCGAGATCTGCACTTTGAGTGACTGAAGGCTTAACCCAGAGGAAAAGCCATCCTGCAAAAACTACAACATTTTAGCCAATTTAAAGCGCAATGTATGTGACTTCTGTCTTTCACACCATCGAATATAGGTCTTCCAGACCCAATAATAATTTGCAGAAGACACTGACTTTCTGGCTTTAATCAAAGTGTTAACCACCGCCTCTGAGAACCCTTTATTCCTCAAAATGGCGGTTTCAACAGCCAGGCCGTCAAAATTAATCGAGCTGAATCCAGGTGGTTGAACGGTCCTTGTTTTAGAAGGTCTGACCTCAGGAGGTAGACACCACGAGTCCACAGACAATCTCTGAAGCCTCGAGTACCAGGACCTCTTTGGCCAATCTGGGGCCCACTAAAATCACTGGAATTGCCTGGGCCTGTATCTTTTTCAACACTCTTGCCAGCATTGGAATTGGCGGAAAAACATAATGCAGCTTCCCCTCCCAGGGGATAGTCATGGCATCCACTGCTTCTGCCAGTGGATCCCTCGTCCTGGCATAAAACCTGGGTACCTGATGGTTGAACCTGGATGCCATCAGGTCCACATCCGGAGTACCCCACCTCAGTGTAATCTGGTGAAATATTTGTGGGTTCAGGCTCTATTCCCCTTCCATCAGCTTCTCCCTGCTCAGGAAGTCGGCCTCTATATTCTCCACTCCTGGTATGAATATTGCTGATAATGCTGGAACATTCTGTTCCGCCCACAAGAAGATTCGGGACACATCCCACATAGCTAGCTTGCTGCGTGTGCCTCCCTGGTGATTCAGATATGCCACAGCTGTGGCGTTGTCGGTCTGAATCCTTAAAGGGAGCCTCTGTAATCTTTCTCCCGCCAGAGAAATCACCTTCCACACAGCTCTCAGTTCCAAGATGTTGATCGGCAAGGCAGACTCCTCTGAGGTCCACAAGTCTTGGACCTTGCAGACGCAGGTCCAAGACTACTGCCCCCAGCCCCTGAGACTGGCGTCGGTAGTGACTACCAGCCTGCTCCAGGACTGCAGGGACCGACCCCACTGAAGGGAATCCACCTCCGTCCACCATTTCAGGGAGGATCGAGTTTCTGAAGACAACACTATTTGTTCTGACTTCATGGTCTGAGTATTTCCTGACCAAGTTGTCAGAATGTTCCACTGGAACACTCGAGAGTGGAACCTGGCGAACTGCAACATCTCGAAAGACGCCACCATCTTCCCCAGCAGCTTGAGGCACCTCCATACTGACGTGCTCTGAGACCTGAGGATCTCCTGGACCAGGGCAGCCAGATCCCTGGCCTTTGCCTCTGGTAGAAATACCCGATGTAGGTGGGTATCCAGAACAACTCCCAGGAATTGGAGTCTCTGTGACGGCACCAACTGATACTTATGTAACTTTAAGAGCCAGCCGTGAGCCTGCAAAAACCCGATGGCTTCTGCCAAGTGACTCTTCAACATGTCTGCTGACTCCGCTTTGAACAGCAGGTCGTCCAAATATGGAATCACCGTGATTCCCCTCAGTCGAAGCACAGCCGCCATTACAGACATTATCTTGGCGAATACCCTTGGCGCTGTGGCCAGGCCGAAGGGCAACGCCTGGAATTGCAAGTGTAGGTCTCCTATCGCAAACCTCAATAGAGCCTGATGTTCTGGGTGAATAGGTACATGAAGGTACGCGTCCTGGACATCCATGGACGCCAAAAATTCTCCCTGGTCCAGGCTTAACAGCACTGACCGTAGAGACTCCATTTTGAAATGGTCTACCCACAAATGGATATTTAACGACTTTAAATTGAGAATCGGTCTGAAAGACCCGTCTGGTTTGGGCACCAGAAACAGAGTGGAATAAAAGCCTTTTTTCCACTCCGCTCTGGGGACCGGGATCACCACACCCTTCTCTAAAAGAGAGTGAGCCGCTCCTAAGAGAGCTGTACGGAGCCGAGCCTCCTTTGGTAGTGGTGTGGGAATGAATCTTCTCGGAGGAAGACCTTTGAAGGGAATTCTGTAACCCTGGGATATAATGTCTAATACCCAGGAATCCTGGTCTAACAATGCCCATGCGTCCCTGAACTGTGACAGACGCCCCCCCACCTTGACCACCGCTGGGCAAATCCCCTGGTAGTCATGCGGCGGGTTTGTCCTCTCCTTTGGTGTTTGGTTTCTTATGAAAGGAACCGAATTTAGACTTTGGGGCCTTGCCCCTGGAGGACTGAAACTTTCCCCTAAAGGATTGTCCTCGAAAGGACGCACCTCCTCTAGGGGAGGGCCGAAAGGACGGCCTGAAAGCAGAAAACCTTGATGTCTGCTTGGCTGCAGGGGCTGGCAGGAAAGTACTTTTGCCACCTGTGGCCTGCTTAATAATCTCTTCTAGTTCAGAACCAAATAACAGCTTTCCTTTAAAAGCTAATGCCTCTAAGGCTTTCTTAGACTCATTATCTGTCTCCCAAGCCTTAAGCCAGAGCACTCTCCTGGCATTTACAGACACTGTGGAAACTCTGGCAGCCATTTTGAGAGCTTCCTCCTCAGCCTCCAGTACATACTCTGCTGCTGCTTTCAGCTTCTCCGCAAGCAATAACACACAAGGGTCAGTGTGTAAAATAGTGCACAAATCACTTGCCCACACAATCATGGCCTTAGAGACCCAGGCTGAAGCAATCAGAGGGCGTAGGGTGTATCCCACCCCTTCAAATATTGCCTTGAGGTTACCCTCCAGCTTTTTGTCTACGGGGTCCTTAAACGCTGCTCCCCTTGCACTGGCAGCACAGTGGCTTTTGACAAACGTGCCACAGAAGCCTCTACCACTGGAACTTTCTCCCAGAGGTCTGCGTGAGCCTCAGGCATGGGATACAAACTGAGAAATCTCTTTGGCATTTGCAGCCTTTTATCGGGCGTTTTCCACGCCCCTTCCAATAAGTCCTGTAAACCTTCATCTGCAGGGAAGGTAACAGCTTCCTTACGCTGCCGTTTAAACACACCTTTTGCAGGAGTTTTATCTTCCATAGACAAATTTAAAGCCTGTTTTACAGCCGTGATTAAATCCTCCACCCCTGCGGCTGAGGAATCCTCAGAATCATCACCCTGCTCCCAGATGTCTGCATATGCTCCATCCTCTTCATCAACCATTAAAGGCACTGAATAAGACCTTTTAGGGGTCCCCACAGCATCAACATCAATCTTGTCTAGCAATTCACTAAACCTGTTAATCCCCTTAGCAGTATCCTGCATGACCTGAAGAAAACCAGGATCTGCCTGGGTCAGAGGCAAGGAGCCAGAGGACTGCTAAGATGATGACATAGGTCTCTGAGAATCTACAAAGACATCACTCTGTCTGTCCAGCAATTGCACTAAAGCATTCATAGACCTGCCCAGGGCACTGGCCCACGCGGGTTCCAATTGCTCTACCCTCTGGGATTCACTCCCCATGGGTTTCACAGCAGCGCAAGCACTACACAAGCCCCCCTTGGCCATCTGCTCAGGGACAAATTTCAGTGTACAAACACTGCATGCGCTCAATGTATCTGGGGCTCCCTCCCCCAAAACCACAGACTGATGCACAGACATGATGTTCACAATATAACACAGTCACAGCGCAAAATGTACAGGCGTTTACACAGAGCCAATGTACTCAGTCACTTAGCTGTCTGTAGTCTTCAGAATGGGGAAAACGATGCCCAGGAAATCCAATCACTCTGTCAGGATCTGTCAGCCAGCTCAGCTCCGCTGCAAGCGTTCCGAATGGCGCCAAAACAGAGTGAGGGAAGAGACCAAGTCCCTGCTGCTGCGGGGTCCGTGACTTCTGGCGCCAACCACCCCCAGTCAGCCGCTCCCTTAGTAGGATCTCCTAGTTCCAGTATCTCCCCCTCAGCTGGGGACCACTTGGAACATGCCTGTAACACACTGCTGTCCTCTCATACAGGAGCTCAGTGTGTAAGCTCCTCAGAAAATGGCCGCCGCCATCACGGAGCGCCTGTCCCCCATGATCCCCACCTAGCGTGAAGCCGGTTTCAGAGCGCTCCGGAGCCCAGGCAGCTTCTTAAAAGAAGCTGTAAGCGCTGCACAGGGAGGCCAGACAGCGTCTCCCCTGTGCACAGCGAGCTGACAGGACACGCTTCTGTCAGCTCCTGCTGCGCTAGCAGTGTGAGGATTCACTAATGAGAATTCTCACACTGAGCCTACCTAGCTAGAGTGAAAAGTTAATAAAATAATAAAAAACCCTAACTACTCTAATTCTTCGGCTGCTCCCCCAGCCCTTTAGAATAGCACCCACTCCAGTGGGCACCTAACACGAACTGAAGAGTCCGGGATGCAGTAGGGGAGGAGCCTGGCTCCTTCGGACCCTCCTACATCCCAGTGTTGAGCTGTGTCACCAGGACCATTGAAAGAGAAATTATACAGACGTAGTGAGGACTATAATATACCGATGTAGTGAGGACTATATTATACCGATGTAGTGAGGACTATATTATACAGATGTAGTGAGTACTATATTACATATTATACAGACGTAGTGAGGACTATAATATACAGATGTAGTGAGGACTATAATATACAGATGTAGTGAGGACTATAATATACAGACGTAGTGAGGACTATATTATACAGACGTAGTGAGTACTATATTACATATTATACAGACCTAGTGAGGACTATAATATACAGATGTAGTGAGGAGTATATAATACAGACGTAGTGAGGACTATAATATACAGACGTAGTGAGGACTATAATATACAGACGTAGTGAGGACTATAATATACAGACGTAGTGAGGACTAGATTATACAGACGTAGTGAGGACTATAATAAGGGGATTTTTGTAAGAACTTACCGTTCGAACCCTTTTCTCTGAGTCCAGTCCGGTGACACAGCTCCACCTTGGGATATAGGAGGGTCCGCAGAAGCCAGGCACCTATAGCTGAAGCTTTTCCCTTGACTGCAGGCTCCTCCCCTTCTGCATTCCCGGCATGCTCCAGTTCAAACTTAAAAAGCACACTAGGATACACAACTCAGTATAATGCTCAACAATCTTACCATAACATGACACACATGCACGGTATGACTTACTGAGCGTAGGGGAGGGATCGCTGTGTCACCGGACTGGACTCAGAGAAAGGGATTCAAACGGTAAGTTCTTACAAAAATCCCCTTTTCTCCTTTGACACAGATTCACCTTGGGACGTTCACGAGCCGGTCCTTTGGGAGGGTACGCTCAGACCGTCAGTTCTCAACACTGTCCGTCCAAATGAGGCGTCCTCCAACGCGAACTCATGAAACCTGTAAAATTTGGTAAAGGTATGAATAGAGGACCAGGTGGCAGCCTTGCACAGCTGCTCCGCTTTAGCCCCATGACGCACAGCCCAAGAGGAAGCAACTGACCTGGTGGTATGTGCATTAATCCTAGAAGGAACAGGTCTACCAACCTTGGTGTAAGCAAAGGCAATTACTGACCTTAGCCACCTGGCAATAGTCTGCTTAGAAGCAGGCCAACCTCTCTTATGCACATCAAACAAGACCAACAACAGATCTGACTTGCGAACATCCTTTACCCTGTCCACGTAGATTCGCAAGGCGCGAACTACGTCTAACTTTCTCAATTTGTCCCTATTTTTGGCCCCTTCTGGGGGGGGAAATACCGGAAGGACAATCTCCTGGTTTAAATGAAAGGAGGAGACCACCTTTGGCAAAAACTTAGGTACTGTTCTAAGCACAGCCCTATCCTCATGAAAAATTAAGTGTGGAGATTTACAGGACAACGCCCCCAACTCCGACACACGCCTAGCCGAGGCAATGGCCAACAAAAAAGTAAGTTTCCAAGTCACATACTTAAGGTCAGCCGACCTTAGGGGTTCAAACGGAGAACCCTGTGTGAGGTTACGAGGTTCCTCAATCACTCAGACACCGAGCAGATGAAACCAAAATATCGGTTTATTTTCCAAAGCACACACAGGTAGAGAAACACAGGAACAAGAGGCAAATGTAGCATATAAACGTTATCGGGTAGCAGTCCAAAATGGCAGTCCTTGTAGCAGAAGTTCCAAATCACAAAACTATCACTCCTCCACACAGCAGTGATAGCAGATAAGTCCACATGATACCTAGACAGAGTACAACCTCTTAGTCTAGGACAGTCCAAAAATCTCCCCCCTGGCTTGTGTGCAAGTCATTTTAAAACCTTCTAAATTCCCATGGTACCTGAACTATCAGTGGACTTGCACTGGGTCCGTATTGGTGGATTCAAGAGTCAGGTTTATCCCCCCCCCCCCCCCCTCTCAAGCTGCTGCCCCCCTGCTGGGTCAGGCTCTAAACATGGAAGAAAAAATAGAATATGCAGCGCTCTGTAGTTATTTTAAGAAATTTCTGACTAATGGATTGACTTTTAACAGATTTTTATGTATAAAAATATGGCATAAAAAATAATAGCATATAACAATTTAATAAGCCTTTTGGCTACACAAAAATTACAACTTAATAAGCCTAATGGCTACACATAGTACATTCTAAAAAGAAATGGTGCATGCAGGGGGTAATAGATAGTGGCTCAGTCCTTACTGTCCGTTCCTATATTGCCTGGTATATTGATTGGACCACCTCTGTGGCTCAGAGTATAACAGATGGGTATAGTTACCGTCCACTTTGATGGATGAAGGGGGCACTGGATCCTGATGAAATGAGGAATTTCCCTTTTGTGTCCAAAGTCCCTTATTTGTAAATCCAGTGTTGGTAAGTACCATGTGGTGTCAATTGGTAGAAGCTGTTTTTTCTGGTCCTTTCCAGGCTGGTTCGGGCAGATTGGAGTTACTGTGGTATAATCACGCTCCAAACAGTCTACTAGAGGCACAGAGGAGTGTAAATACAAGGAACAAACACCAGCTGATTACGTTGTGTGCTGATCACCCCCTGTAAAGATTGTCTTTTGGTTATGTCCTGATTAACCCCTGTGGACATAACATTCCTGTAAACAGCAGGGGAATTGGATCACCCCCTGTGGACATTTCCTGTCTGATCATATTGGGCAATATACAGTCTAATACTATGGTACACACAGATATGGGGAATATAGAAACATCTGCAGAGAATAAGAGGGTACAGACGGACTAAAAAGTACATTAATCACTACACCTAATAAAATATAATATTAAACAGTCTTACAGTGAGTCTGATAACTTCACATTCCTTCCCCTACTATTTTAGTCCCTGTACCAAGTTGTTCAGGAACCAATAACAACCTGTAGTGGGATGCAGAGCAGAGAATCTGAGGTTTGGATGTACCACCTGAGTCCCACAGAGTGACATCATACCAAACCCATCTTGTAAAAGGCGGCTGGTTTGCAGAATCAGCAAGGGAAATATCACAATCTAAGTTATACATTTGAACTAACAAGGGATTTAGAAATTCCTCTTCTTCAGAAGTTGGGTACCCCCCTTCTGCAACATTGTAACCTTTTACACTGGGCACACCTATAGGGTGTACTAATACTTTTGCCTCTGGCCTAATGGGGCAGGGAGCACTTTCCACCTCCCCCTCTTGCACAAGGAACTGCTGCCAAACAGCAGGCCAATATAGGGGCTCTGGCCCTGGCACTTCCGCCACTCTGTCACATCCTTCCTCCCTCAAACCCAAACTAGGGGCATGGCAAATTTCAGTACAGCATTTGGTCTAAATGCCCAGGGCTGAGGAGGGACCCTCCATCAGGAACAATTCCGCGGGTGGCTGCAGGACAGGCCGTATCAGCTCTATCCCCTTAAAAGCCAGTTGCTCACCTGCAGCCACTTCTGCGCACACCTCCTCCTCCTGGATAACCTCCTTCCCCAGCTGAATATGCTGGGCAGCCTGAAACACGACATCATCTGTGACTGGTATGCTTGTGGCCTGGATGTTGTCGGATACTCCTCTAACCACGGTGATCTCCTCTTGGACGCAGTCCTCATAGATCCCCTGGCAGCAGGATAATAGCTCTTCATCTTCCATCTCAGCAAAAGGGAAGCTGTAGTGCAGCTCCTCCTGGGGTGCCTGGCTAACAGGCCCCACTTCCTTCACTTTGGGGATAACCTCCCCCAGTATAGAACACTGACCAGCTTCTTCCCTAGGCTGTGGGAGAAGCTGTTGCAGGCGATGCCTTTCATCAGCCTCCCTGCGACTCTGGTCCCGCCATGCTGGGGTGTCCAGGAGCCTGTGATCAATCGCCTCTTCCTCTGCCACAATAAAGCACTCCTCCAGACACTCCAATTGTTCCCACACACTCAGCTGTGCACCGAAATGGAGGATCCATGCCCGATAATCGGTAAATGCTTTTGTAGGATCCCCCTGATCTTGAAGGATCTGCTGGATGATTTCCCTGCGCGTGCAGGATTGGACGGGTATACCTCGCAGCTGACATTCTGCTATCAGCTCCTCCATACTCATTTCTTCAAAGGCAGTTAGGGCCCCCCCTGACAACGACCCTTCTCTTGTGGTAACAAATAATTCTGTGTCAGACCCCTCGGTTGTCTGCCCAGATTGCAGTAGCCCCCTTATAGACCTTTCCTCTGGTTCGATCTGGGGCATCAATTTATTCTGGACTTGTCCTTCAGCCTCAGAATATTGTACTCTTTGTAGCATCTGGGTAACTGTAGCAATCACTTCCTCTGTAAATTCTACAAACTCTGGCTCCCCCAGCAGATTCCACGAGGTGGCCTCACCTTTACAGTGCATGAATGCATCCCCCAGGTAACACAACTTGTCCTGTATGCTGGATACTCTCCACCCGCTGATCATCTGCTGAGCTTCTTCCCAGTACTCCCAGATATACTGCATTTTTCTGACAATAAATAACAGATCCGGCTTCCCAGCCTGCTGATACACTGAAGAACCTCCATCCCTGAGCTCCTCTGCTCCAGGGGTCTTGAGGCATCGATTTTCTTTCCTTGGAAACATTTTCCCTTTAACAGGAATGACACCTGCTCACTTGCTGAACTTCACCTTAGTGCATTTTCCGTTTCCTTACATATGGTCTGATCCTCTGTTCTCTGTGCTTTCTGTGCTCGATGGTTGGTCTCTGAATGATCCCACTGTCGCTGCCGCTAAATGTGAGGTTACGAGGTTCCTCAATCACTCAGACACCGAGCAGATGAAACCAAAATATCGGTTTATTTTCCAAAGCACACACAGGTAGACAAACACAGGAACAAGAGGCAAATGTAGCATATAAACGTTATCGGGTAGCAGTCCAAAATGGCAGTCCTTGTAGCAGAAGTTCCAAATCACAAAACTATCACTCCTCCACACAGCAGTGATAGCAGATAAGTCCACATGATACCTAGACAGAGTACAACCTCTTAGTCTAGGACAGTCCAAAAATCTCCCCCCTGGCTTGTGTGCAAGTCATTTTAAAACCTTCTAAATTCCCACGGTACCTGAACTATCAGTGGACTTGCACTGGGTCCGGATTGGTGGATTCAAGAGTCAGGTTTATCCCCCCCTCAAGCTGCTGCTGCCCCCCTGCTGGGTCAGGCTCCAAACAGTCTACTAGAGTCCAGAAAGGCACAGAGGAGTGTAAATACAAGGAACAAACACCAGCTGATTACGTTGTGTGCTGATCACCCCCTGTGAAGATTGTCTTTTGGTTATGTCCTGATTACCCCCTGTGGACATAACATTCCTGTAAACAGCAGGGGAATTGGATCACCCCCTGTGGACATTTCCTGTCTGATCATATTGGGCAATATACAGTCTAATACTATGGTACACACAGATATGGGGAATAGAAACATCTGCAGAGAACAAGAGGGTACAGACGGACTAAAAAGTACATTAATCACTACACCTAATAAAATAGAATATTAAATAGTCTTACAGGGAGTCTGATAACTTCACACCCTGTAACACAGATAAAACTAAGGATAAATCCCACGGCGCCACTGGCTGCCTGTAAGGAGGTTTTAACCTTGTCACACCCTGTAAAAAGGTCTGGACTTCTGGTAGAAAAGCAATTCTTTTCTGGAAAAAATATGGATAAGGCAGAAAGTTGTACTTTCAAAGACTGCAGACTGAGTCCCGAAGAGAATCCATTCTGTAGAAACTCCAGCAATCTAGCCCCTCTGAACCTGGAGGTGTGTACCTTCTGACGCTCACACCACCTGATATAGATCTTCCACACTCTGTGATAATTTGCAGCTGAGACTGGCTTACGAGCCCGTAGCATAGTCTGAATCACTGCATCTGAAAGACCTTTCTTCCTCAATAAGGAGGTCTCAAAAGCCAAGCCGTCAAACTGAGCCGAGCGAGGTCCTGGTGAAGAAACGGCCCTTGTCTTAACAGATCTTGACGTAGAGAAAGAGGCCAAGACTCCACTGACAACCTCAGAACGTCTGAGAACCATGACCTCTTGGGCCAGTTTGGTGCAATCAGAATTGCACTCACCTGCTGTGACCTCACTCTCCGTAACACCCTTGGTATCATAGGAAATGGAGGGAAGACATAAACCAGGTGAAATGGCCACTGAACCGTTATGGCATCTACCGCCCAGGCGACTGGGTCCCTGATCCTGGAACAAAACTTCGGAACCTGACAATAGTTCCTGGACGCCATTAAGTCCACCTCTGGGAGCCCCCAGCGATGTACAAGTTCTTGGAATACTTCTGGATGCAGAGACCATTCCCCTTCCCGCAGGTCCTCCCTGCTGAGAAAGTCCGCTTCCACATTCCGGATCCCTGGAATGAAGACAGCAGATAGAACCGGAATGTTGGCTTCCGCCCAAGCAAAGATCCTTGAGACTTCCCGCATAGCCATCCTGCTGCGAGTCCCGCCCTGATGGTTCAAGTAAGCCACCGTCGTGGCATTGTCTGATTGAATTCTTATTGGCAGGCCCTTCAAGCAATCCTTGGCCTGCAACAGAGTCTTCCAGACAGCCCGCAATTCCAGAATATTTATAGGGAATCTGGACTCCTGCTGTGACCAGAGGCCCTGCAACCGAAGATGAAGAGCGACTGCTCCCCAACTCCTGAGACTGGCATCGGTAGTTACTACCACCCAGTCCCAGGACCGAAGAGACCGCCCGAGCTGCAGAGTCTCTATGTCCATCCACCAGATTAAGGATTCCTTTGTCTCCTGGGAAAGAACCAAAAACTTTCTTGCTTCATAGTTTTTGCATTCCCCGACCAACAGGATAGAATGTTCCACTGAAAGGTTTTGGAATGAAACCTGCCATATTTGCAGCGTTTCGAAGGTCGCTACCATCTTGCCCAGCAGTCTCACTCCCTGCCAGACAGTGGGCCTCTGAGCTCTTAGTAAGAGAAGGACTAACTGGCGGATGTCCTTTGCTTTGGACTCCGGCAAGAAAACCCTGTGTAAATGGGTGTCCAGAATTATACCCAGAAACAACAGTCTCTGAGACGGAATCAGATGGGATTTGGGTATATTTAGCACCCAACCCATTTCCTGCAAGAATTTCGTTGCCACAGACAGATGTTCCAATAACTTGTCCTCTGACTCTGCTTTGAACAGCAGGTCGTCCATGTAAGGGATAATCACAATCCCCTTGAGTCTTAGTGACGCAGCCACGACCGCCATCACCTTCGTGAATACCCTTGGTGCTGTCGCCAGACCAAAGGGTAAAGCCTGGAACTGTAAATGGGTGTCCCCTATTGCAAATCGCAGGAGGGACTGATGCTCCTTGGCAATTGGAATGTGGAGATCCGCATCCTGGATGTCCACTGATGCTAAAAATTCCCCTGGCTCTATGCTGCCAAGCACTGAGCGCAGTGACTCCTGTCACAACTGAAGGGCTGGATGAAGTCGTGTGGTGTGTAGCAACCGGAGACGGACCAGAGGAGGAAGGATTAAATCGTGCAGGTTTAATAATAGAATTCATAAATAGAACAATACACGCTTGAATACTTTGTTAAGTGGCAGTTTAGCAGTAATAAGAATTGAGCCGGCACGGCACTTTGTAAAGAAGAAAAAGTTCATTTAAACAATGACAGTTCAAGCACTGCGGACTGCAGGTTGGGGTCTTGGGAAATGAAGAAATCCGGAAAGAGAATGCACTTGATGGTAATGAGGGATCCTTGAAGACTGAAAGAAGATGGATGATGACAGAAGAATGGGAAGTTGCTTGGAAGCAGACGACTTGAAGAACTTAGGCCAGGAAGCTCAGGGATGCAGGCAGAGACCAGACTGTGGAGAGATCTGGCAGCGATGGGGTTAAGCTGAATCGAGACCAACACAGAGCACTGAAGCAAGGCACCAAGTCAGGAGAGGTGAGTCAGAGAGCCGGAGTCAGCTGGGAGCTGTGAACGCCTCTGGAGACTCTTTGTACTGACACTGAACAGGCCTAGGCAGATCCCCTATATCCCTAGAGGGCGGCTGCCATTGGCTGTCAGGTCAGTATGGGCGGAAACCTCAGACAAGGACCAATCTGCTATTTGCCCTTAATCAAGATGGCGGCGCCGGCCTCCCGGCGCCCCTACAGCACATACCGCTACACTTGCTGGCGTCCCACGCTGCCTGCTGCCCACCAGACTGCCGCTGTCTGCTGCCGCTGACCTGGAGACCACTACACGCTAGCCGACGGCGGGCGCGAACGGGTGAGTAGTAAGCCCGCCGCGCACCGCCGCGGCTGCGTGTGACAGTACCCCCCCCTTTCTGGGTGACCCCAGGGCACCTACGCACCTTGTGTGGATTTCTTTGAAAGAACTGTCTCACCAGACGAGGAGCATGAAGATCTGCAGCATCAACCCAGGAATTCTCTTCAGGACCGAATCCAAGCCACTCTACCAGATACTGAAGATGGGTATTGCGGCAACGTGAGTCGATAATGCGCCTCACCTCGAACTCTGTTTCTCTTTCCGAGCCAATCTTGGGCGGTTTAGGCACCTTCTTCTGATATAAGTTCAAACGCAAAGGTTTCAGAAGAGACACATGAAACGAATTTGATATTTTTAAGGAAGGAGGGAGCTGTAGTCTGTAGGCCACCGGATTAATCACCTGAGTGATCGGGTACGGCCCGATGAACCGAGGAGCCAGCTTCATGGACGGTAACCGAAGGCGTATATGGCGGGTAGACAGCCATACTCGATCTCCAACCTTCAACTTAGGGGCTGCTCTTCTTTTCCTGTCCGCCATCCTTTTATATCGAGCGGATGCTTTGAGGAGAGCTGTATGGACGTCTGACCAGATCTTTGCAAACCGTTGTAGGGAAGAAGCAGCTGCAGGGACTTCGGACAATGATAGATCTGAGAACTCCGGAGATCGGGGATGCTTGCCAAAGACAGTGAAAAAGGGAGTGGTGCCGGAGGAAGAATGATAAGAATTGTTGTGCGCAAATTCCGCCCAAGGCAGAAGGTCTACCCAGTCGTCTTGAGAGGAAGAGACGAACAAACGAATGAAGGCCTCCAAGTCTTGGTTGACTCGTTCTGTCTGCCCGTTGGTTTGTGGGTGGAAAGCAGTGGAGAACTTGAGCTTGACTTGTACAGCAGAACAGAGAGCCCTCCAAAACTTTGCGACGAACTGCACGCCACGGTCAGAAATGATCTCTTTGGGCAACCCATGGAGTTTGAAGATGGTGGAAATGAAGAGCTGAGCCAACACTGGAGCAGATGGAAGACCTTTCAATGGGAAGAAGTGCACCATCTTTGAAAAGCGGTCGACCACCACCCAAATTACTGTATGCCCTTTGGAGGGAGGAAGTTCACAGATAAAGTCCATAGACAGGTGGGACCATGGTTCTGTTGGTATGGCTAGAGGTAGAAGAGGACCGACAGGAGACGTTCTGGAGGACTTATGCTGAGTGCACTTTACACAGGAAGCGACAAAGGAGTTTACATCGCGACGGATGGTAGGCCACCAGTATGACCGCAATAGGAACATTAAGGTCTTCTGTGCCCCGGTATGCCCTGCGAAACGGGAAGCATGTGCCCAGGACAGCACTCTCTTCCGGAGATTGAGAGGAACGAAGGTCTTGCCTGGTGGAGGTGAAGGCTGGACTGTTACTTGAGCGAAGACCAGAGGATCGAGGATGGGTCGAGGGGGAGTCTCAAGATCAGCGGAAGTCTCAAAAGAGCGTGAAAGGGCATCGGCCTTGGCATTCATCGTCCCGGGTCTGAATTTGATTTGAAAATCAAAGCGTTCGAAGAACATGGCCCAGCGGGCTTGACGAGCTGTAAGACATTGGGCCTGCTTGAGGAATGAGAGGTTCTTATGGTCGGAGTACACCGTAATTTTATGTCGTGCCCCCTCCAGGAGGTACCGCCACTCCTCCAACGCTGATTTGACTGCCAGTAACTCCTGCTCTCCAATGGGGTAATTCTTCTCCGCTGGAAGAAACTTCTTGGAAAAGAAGGCACAGGGATGAAGCACCTGGTCCTCCCCTCTCTGTGACAAGATTGCCCCTACCCCCTCTGAGGATGCGTCCACCTCAAGAATAAAGGGTTTGTCGAGGTTTGGCTGGAGAAGGATTGGGGCGGAGACAAAAGCATCCTTTAGTTGTTGGAAGGCTTGAGAGGCTTCAGGTGACCACTGACTTGGATCAGAACCCTTACGGGTTAGAGCAGTAAGAGGTGCAGCAAGGGTGGAGAAGTTCCGGATGAAACGACGATAGTAATTTGAAAAGCCCAGGAACCTCTGGATGCCTTTGAGCGTGGTGGGCGCTGTCCAGTCTAAGATGGCTCTTACTTTCTCTGGATCCATCTCTATCCCAGTGCTGGAGAGGATGTGGCCAAGGAATGGAATGGAGGTAACCTCAAAGACGCACTTGTCTAGCTTGCAGAATAATTTATTTTGGCGAAGGCGCCGCAAGACCTCAGCTACTGTTTGCCGATGGAGATGGAGGTTCGATGAGAAGATGAGAATGTCATCGAGATACACCACAATGGAATGATACAATAAATCTCGAAATATGTCATTTACAAATTGTTGGAAGACGGCTGGAGCGTTGCAAAGACCAAAGGGCATCACCAGGTATTCATAGTGGCCGTCTCGGGTGTTGAACGCCGTCTTCCACTCATCTCCAGATCGTATACGGATCAAGTTGTACGCCCCTCTTAAATCCAGTTTAGTAAAGATGGAAGCCCCTCGGATTTTATCGAATAATTCGGTGATCAGAGGCAAAGGATAGCGGTTCTTGATCGTGATATCGTTCAGGCCCCTGTAGTCGATACACGGGCGGAGGGTTCCATCTTTTTTTTTCACAAAGAAAAACCCCGCTCCGGCTGGCGAAGTGGACGGGCGAATGAACCCCTTATCCAAGTTCTCTCGAATGTAGTCAGACATGACTTTGGTCTCTGGCAGAGACAAGGGGTAGATGCGGCCCCGCGGTGGGAACTTCCCAGGTATCAACTCTATCGGACAGTCCCAGGAACGATGAGGCGGCAGGGTATCGGCACCTCCTTTGCTGAAGACGTCAGAAAAAGAAAGATATGGTGTGGGTAACGACAAGGGTGGAGCTGGTGAAGATGAAAGACTGGAACCTCCTACTTCTTGAGGATTAGTTTGATGGAGTGGAATGACACGAGGCATGCAAGTAGTTAGGCAGTTCGTACCCCAGGCTGTGATCTCCATACTGGTCCAATCAATATGAGGGTTGTGCTTAGTAAGCCATGGTAGGCCCAGGACTACCTGGTGTGAGGACTGAGGAAGGACAAAAAATTCTAGAGTCTCTTGATGTAAGGCACCGACGAGAACTGTCACTGGATCGGTTTGAAGGGTGATTTGCCCGCTGCTGATGCGACTCCCATCTACTGCAGTGAGAGCCAACGGATGGGCCAAAGGTTGCACCGTCAAGGAATGTTGAAGAACGAAAGAGGAAGAAAGGAAGTTCCCGGCTGCTCCGGAATCTAGTAGAGCCTGGACCTTGATTTTTCCCTGAGGGCACACAAGAGTAACAGGAATGGTGGGCACAGTTGAAGAGGGAGATGAAAGCAAAACTCCTAACCTGGCCTCCCTCGGGGAGGTTAGGAGCGGTCGTTTCCCGGACGCAGTGGGCAGGAAGACAACAGATGAGCGGAAGAACCGCAGTACATGCAAAGATTCTCACGACGTCTACGGGATTTTTCTTCAAAGGAAAGCCGAGAGCGGTTGATCTGCATGGGTTCGTCTGGTGGTGTGGTTGTGGAGGGCCCAGGTCTAGGAACAGGAACAGCGTTGGTGGTGAGACGAGGGCGGAGACGGTCGGAGCGATTTCTCTCTAGTTGACGCTCCTGCATCCGTAGATCTACTTTGTTGCACAAGGAGATGAGTTCAGCCAAAGTAGCAGGAGAGTCATGGGTAGTTAATTCGTCCTTGATACGACCTGCCAGCCCATTCCAGAAGGCGGAGACGAGAGCCTCTTCGTTCCACTTTAGTTCCGAAGCCAGAGTCTGGAACTGCACAGCATATTGTCCCACCGAGCGACTACCCTGGCGAATTCTCAGGATCTCAGTAGCGGCAGACGACACTCTGCCAGGTTCGTCGAAGATGTGACGGAAAGAGGTAATAAAAGCTTCATAGTCATTGAGCAGGGGATCAGCACGTTCCCAGAGAGGGGACACCCAGTCCAAAGCTGACCCTGCTAGGAGAGACACAATATAAGCCACCTTTGCCTTGGGAGTAGGAAAGTGAGAAGACTGTAAGGTGAAATGCACATCGCATTGGTTCAGAAACCCACGGCATCCTTTCGGAGAACCATCATATTTGCTGGGGGTTGGTAATTGCATGTGATGAGGAACTATTGGTCCAGGTGTAGGAACAGGGACTGGAACCTCTGGAGCTGGAGCCACAGAAACTGAGGGAGCCGCCGGGGGCGAAGCCAAGACCTGAAGGAATTGAGCCACTTGACGTTGGGTAGCCTCCACTTGCTCCAGACGAGCCATGATGCTGTGAAGTGCGTCCGCCATGGAAGCCTGTTCTTCACCCGACTCCATCGGTTCAGTACAAACTGTCACAACTGAAGGGCTGGATGAAGTCGTGTGGTGTGTAGCAACCGGAGACGGACCAGAGGAGGAAGGATTAAATCGTGCAGGTTTAATAATAGAATTCATAAATAGAACAATACACGCTTGAATACTTTGTTAAGTGGCAGTTTAGCAGTAATAAGAATTGAGCCGGCACGGCACTTTGTAAAGAAGAAAAAGTTCATTTAAACAATGACAGTTCAAGCACTGCGGACTGCAGGTTGGGGTCTTGGGAAATGAAGAAATCCGGAAAGAGAATGCACTTGATGGTAATGAGGGATCCTTGAAGACTGAAAGAAGATGGATGATGACAGAAGAATGGGAAGTTGCTTGGAAGCAGACGACTTGAAGAACTTAGGCCAGGAAGCTCAGGGATGCAGGCAGAGACCAGACTGTGGAGAGATCTGGCAGCGATGGGGTTAAGCTGAATCGAGACCAACACAGAGCACTGAAGCAAGGCACCAAGTCAGGAGAGGTGAGTCAGAGAGCCGGAGTCAGCTGGGAGCTGTGAACGCCTCTGGAGACTCTTTGTACTGACACTGAACAGGCCTAGGCAGATCCCCTATATCCCTAGAGGGCGGCTGCCATTGGCTGTCAGGTCAGTATGGGCGGAAACCTCAGACAAGGACCAATCTGCTATTTGCCCTTAATCAAGATGGCGGCGCCGGCCTCCCGGCGCCCCTACAGCACATACCGCTACACTTGCTGGCGTCCCACGCTGCCTGCTGCCCACCAGACTGCCGCTGCCTGCTGCCGCTGACCTGGAGACCACTACACGCTAGCCGACGGCGGGCGCGAACGGGTGAGTAGTAAGCCCGCCGCGCACCGCCGCGGCTGCGTGTGACAACTCCATCCTGAAATGATCAACCCATAAGTGTTGGTTCAAGGATTTGAGATTTAGAATGGGTCTGACTGACCCGTCTGGCTTGGGTACTAAGAACAGGATTGAATAAAACCCTTTCTTGCGTTCCTGCTGAGGAACTGGGACCACAACTCCCTTTTCCCTGAGAGCCAATGCTGCCTCAAACAGAAGTTTGCGTGCTCTGGCCTCCCTTGGCAAAGGGGTAGGTAAGAATCTCTTTGGAGGATTCCCCCTGAAATTTATCCGGTAGCCCTCTGACAATGGACAGAACCCACGGGTCGGATGTTGGAATGTCCCACAAGTCCCTATACTGCAGGAGGCGACCCCTCACTCTGATGCCAGAACGGGGAGCCTGAACCCCGTCATGCGGAGGACTTATCCTCTCCCTTGGCCCCCTGTTTCTTGCTGAAGGGATCAAATCTGGACTTGGTAGTTTTACCTCTACCTGACGGGAATCTACCTCTTCCTGCTTGCCCCTTTGCAGAGGCTCCGCCACGAAAGGAGGAGCGAAAAGCAGGCTTAAACACCCCAAACTTAGAGCCTGAGGGCTTAGCGGCGGTAGGGAGAAAAGTACTCTTTCCACCCGTGGCCTGTTTAATAATGGCTTCTAATTCAGAACCAAAAAGAAGTTCCCCTTTAAACTCAAGGGTTTCCAGGGCCTTCTTGGAATCACTGTCAGCCTCCCAAGCTTTTAGCCAAAGAGCACGCCTGGCTGACACAGAAGTGGCGGAAACCTTGGACGCCATTTTAGCGCCCTCCTCCCCAGCCTCAGAGATGTACTCAGCAGCACACCTGAGTTTTTCTGCTAGGATAAAGGCCTCAGAATCAGGCCGCAGCTGATCTCCCAGGGCCTCAGCCCACTTATTCATAGCTTTTGCTACCCAAGCAGAGGCAATAATGGGGCGGAGCGTGAATCCCACTCCCTCAAATACTGCTTTCAGGCAACCTTCCACTTTTTTATCCACCGGGTCCTTAAACGCAGCCGAACCCTGTACTGGCAACGCTGTTGCCTTGGACAACCTCGCCACCGGGGCATCCACTAATGGGACTTTCTCCCACAATTTAACATGCTCTTCCAGCATGGGATACATGTTTGCATATCTCTTGGACATAGCCACCTTTTTGTCAGGTGCTTTCCAAGCCTCCCCGAACAATGAGACCATACCGGGGTCTGAGGGGAAAGTAACAGCTTCTCTGCGCATCCTTTTAAAAATGCACTGAGCCTGCACTCTATCCTCTTCTGACAAGTCTAAAGCCTGTCTAACAGCCTGTATAAGATCCTCAATGCCAGGGATAGAGACATCAGCCTCTTCCCTATGATCAGCAGAATCATCTGCACACACACCATCATCATCTGAATCAGCCAGCAAAGATGGTGCAGCAATCGGCTGCCTAGAGGAAGGACTATCAGGATTTCTAGCAAACTTTTCCATGAGTGCGTTCATTTTTTGCACCCCCTGAGCGGTGTCCTGAACAACCCGCAACAACATGGGGTCCCCTTGCGCAGGGGCAATGGACCCCACTGAACACTGGGAGGAAGAACTGGGACCAGGAGACCTCAAACTGTTCCTCTGTCTATTTAATGCCTCTACCAGGGCATTCATAGACCTTCCCAAAGACACAGCCCACGCTGGCTCGCGCTCAGCAAGTGACCCCCCAGGCACAGACTTACAAGCAGGGCAAGCCACCCCTTGGTCCATCTGTTCACATGAGTAATTAACCCCGCAAATAGTGCAGTTTAAAGACATGTCCAGCGCTCTCCCCCCCCCCCCCCCCCCACAGCAACAGCATCATCATCACACGTGTCAGCCATGACTAACCCACGGTGCAAAATGTCGAGCAAAAGTACCAAACAGTGTAAACAGTGGCACTTATCTGTCTGTTGGCTGTGTTCTGTGACTTTCCAAGTCTCAGCAGGGGCAGCGCTTCCAGGAGACGTCAGACTGTGTGCAGCAGCGTTACCAGACCAGCTTTCAGCTCACACTGTGTGGAGAAAGTGGCGCCCGCACACAGAGAGGAAGGAACCAAGTCCCTGCTTCAGCGGGGTAGGAAACCTTAATTGGCGCCTTTTACCCCCTTCAGCCGCTCCCCCAGTGCAGTCTCCTCACCTCCTAGTGCCTCCCCTTCTTCCTGGGATCACTTGGAGTCGTCCAGCAGCGCTGGACACCTGTAACAGTCTTCACTTCCCTGGAGGGACTTCAGACTGTAAACCCTTTCAAGATGGCGGGCGTCATCGCAGGAGGTCCTTCCCCCACGATCCCCTTCTGTAAGGAGCCAGTTCCGGAGCGCTCCTAGGGCCCAGGCAACCTCAGCAGTGCTGGGGTTAAGCGCTGTGCAGAGGGCGCAGACAGCCCACCCCTGCACACAGAGCGCTGATAGGACGCGCTTCTGTCAGCCTCTGCCGCGCTCTCAGTGTGCTGTGCTTCTGCCAGAAGCTACACACTGGAAAAAAACCTGCACTAACACTAAAAACACTACAATAAAAACCTCACTAACTAGTGAAAAATCAAGAAAAAAGCCGGCTGCAGCAGCAGCCTGTCAGCCAAGCACCCACTCCTGTGGGCACCTAAAACAAACTGGAGCATGCTGGGAATGCAGAAGGGGAGGAGCCTGCAGTCAAGGGAAAAGCTTCAGCTATAGGTGCCTGGCTCCTGCGGACCCTACTACATCTCCAAGGTAAAGCTGTGTCACCGGACTGGACGAAAGAGAAATACAGACGTAGTGAGGACTATATTATACAGATGTAGTGAGGACTATATTATACCGACGTAGTGAGGACTATATTATACAGACGTAGTGAGGACTATAATATACAGATGTAGTGAGGACTATAATATACAGATGTAGTGAGGACTATATTATACCGACGTAGTGAGGACTATATTATACCGACGTAGTGAGGACTATATTATACCGATGTAGTGAGGACTATATTATACAGATGTAGTGAGGACTATATTATACAGATGTAGTGAGGACTACATTACATATTATACAGATGTAGTGAGGAGTATATTATAGAGACGTAGTGAGGACTATATTATACTGATGTAGTGAGGACTATATTATACAGACGTAGTGAGGACTATTATATAAAGAACGTAGTGAGGACTATAATATACAGAAGTAGTAAGGACTATAGTATACAAACTTAGTGTGGACTATATCATACAGACGTAGTGTGGACTATATTATACCGATGTAGTGAGGACTATATTACATATTATACCGATGTAGTGAGGACTATATTATACCGATGTAGTGAGGACTATATTATACCGATGTAGCGAGGACTATATTATACCGATGTAGCGAGGACTATATTATACCGATGTAGCGAGGACTATATTATACAGACGTAGCGAGGACTATATTATACCGATGTAGTGAGGACTATATTATACCGATGTAGTGAGGACTATATTATACCGATGTAGTGAGGACTATATTATACCGATGTAGTGAGGACTATATTATACCGATGTAGTGAGGACTATATTATACAGACGTAGTGAGGACTATATTACATATTATACAGATGTAGTGAGGACTATATTATACCGATGTAGTGAGGACTATATTATACCGATGTAGTGAGGACTATATTATACCGATGTAGTGAGGACTATATTATACCGATGTAGTGAGGACTATATTACATATTATACAGATGTAGTGAGGTCTATATTATACAGATGTAGTGAGGACTATATTATACAGACGTAGTGAGGACTATATTATACCGATGTAGTGAGGACTATATTATACCGATGTAGCGAGGACTATATTATACCGATGTAGTGAGGACTATATTATACCGATGTAGTGAGGACTATATTATAAAGACGTAGTGAGGACTATATTACATATTATACCGATGTAGTGAGGACTATATTATACCGATGTAGTGAGGACTATATTATACAGATGTAGTGAGGACTATATTATACCGATGTAGTGAGGACTATATTATACAGATGTAGTGAGGACTATATTATACCGATGTAGTGAGGACTATATTATACCGATGTAGTGTGGATTATATTACATATTATACAGACGTAGTGAGGACTATATTATACAGACGTTGTGTGGATTATATTACATATTATACAGACGTAGTGAGGACTATATTACATATTATACAGATGTAGTGAGGACTATATTATACCGATGTAGTGAGGACTATGGGGTTTATTCTAGTTCATTCTTTCTGACAAAATCCTTCTTAGATGGACAAAACCATGTGCACTGCAGGGGGGCAGATGTAACATGTGCAGATAGAATTAGATTTGGGTGAGTTATTTTGTTTCTGTGCAGGGAAAATACTGACTGCTTTATTTTACACTGCAATATAGATCTCACATTGAAGAAAAATCCCACCCAAATCTAATTCTCTCTGCACAAGTTACATCTGCCCCACCCGCAGTGCACATGGTTTTGTCCATCTAAGAAGGATTTTGTCAGAAAGAATGAACTAGAATAACCCCCTATATTATACCAATGTAGTGAGGACTATATTATACCGATGTAGTGAGGACTATATTACATATTATACAGATGTAGAGAGGACTATATTATACAGATGTAGTGAGGACTATATTATACAGATGTAGTGAGGAGTATATTATACAGATGTAGTGAGGACTATATTATACAGATGTAGAGAGGACTATATTACATATTATACAGATGTAGTGAGGACTATACTATACAGATGTAGTGAGGACTATATTATACAGATGTAGTGAGGACTATATTACATATTATACAGATGTAGTGAGGACTATATTATACAGATGTAGTGAGGACTATAATATACAGATGTAGTGAGGAGTATATTATACAGATCTAGTGAGGAGTATATTATACAGATGTAGTGTGGACTATATTATACAGGCGTAGTGAGGAGTATATTACATATTATACAGATGTAGTGAGGACTATATTATACAGACGTAGTAAGGACTATATTACATATTATACAGACGTAGTAAGGACTATATTACATATTATACCGATGTAGTGAGGACTATATTATACCGAGGTAGTGAGGACTATATTATACCGATGTAGTGAGGACTATATTACATATTATACAGATGTAGTGAGGACTATATTATACAGATGTAGTGAGGACTATATTATACAGATGTAGTGAGGAGTATATTATACAGATGTAGTGAGGAGTATATTATACAGATGTAGTGTGGACTATATTATACAGGCGTAGTGAGGAGTATATTACATATTATACAGATGTAGTGAGGACTATATTATACAGACGTAGTGAGGACTATATTACATATTATACCGATGTAGTGAGGACTATATTATACCGATGTAGTGAGGACTATATTATACAGATGTAGTGAGGTCTATATTATACCGATGTAGTGAGGAGTATATTATACAGATGTAGTGAGGAGTATATTATACAGACGTAGTGTGGACTATATTATACAGGCGTAGTGAGGAGTATATTACATATTATACAGATGTAGTGAGGACTATATTATACAGACGTAGTGAGGACTATATTATACTGATGTAGTGAGGACTATATTATACCGATGTAGTGAGGACTATATTATACCGATGTAGTGAGGACTATATTATACCGATGTAGTGAGGACTATATTATACAGATGTAGTGAGGACTAAATTATACCGATGTAGTGAGGACTATATTATACCGATGTAGTGAGGACTATATTATACCGATGTAGTGTGGATTATATTACATATTATACAGACGTAGTGAGGACTATATTATATTACATATTATACAGATGTAGTGAGGACTATGGGGTTTATTCTAGTTCATTCTTTCTGACAAAATCCTTCTTAGATGGACAAAACCATGTGCACTGCAGGGGGGCAGATGTAACATGTGCAGATAGAATTAGATTTAGGTGAGTTATTTTGTTTCTGTGCAGGGAAAATACTGACTGCTTTATTTTACACTGCAATATAGATCTCACTTTGAAGAAAAACCCCACCCAAATCTAATTCTCTCTGCACAAGTTACATCTGCCCCACCCGCAGTGCACATGGTTTTGTCCATCTAAGAAGGATTTTGTCAGAAAGAATGAACTAGAATAACCCCCTATATTATACCAATGTAGTGAGGACTATATTATACCGATGTAGTGAGGACTATATTACATATTATACAGATGTAGTGAGGACTATATTATACAGATGTAGTGAGGACTATATTACATATTATACCGATTTAGTGAGGACTATAATATACCGATGTAGTGAGGACTATATTATACAGATGTAGTGAGGACTATATTATACCGATGTAGTGAGGACTATATTATACAGATGTAGTGAGGACTATATTATACAGACGTAGTGAGGACTATATTACATATTATACAGATGTAGTGAGGACTATATTATACAGATGTAATGAGGACTATAATATACAGACGTAGTGAGGACTATATTATACAGATGTAGTGAGGATTATATTACATATTATACAGACGTAGTGAGGACTATATTATACCGATGTAGTGAGGACTATATTATACAGACGTAGTGAGGACTATATTATACAGATGTAGTGAGGACTATATCATACAGATGTAGTGAGGACTATATTATACAGATGTAGTGAGGAGTATATTATACAGACGTAGTGTGGACTATATTATACAGACGTAGTGAGGACTATAATATACAGACGTAGTGAGGACTATAATATACAGACGTAGTGAGGACTATATTACATATTATACAGATGTAGTGAGGACTATATTATACAGATGTAGTGAGGACTATATTATACAGATGTAGTGAGGAGTATATTATACAGATGTAGTGAGGAGTATATTATACAGATGTAGTGTGGACTATATTATACAGGCGTAGTGAGGAGTATATTACATATTATATAGATGTAGTGAGGACTATATTATACAGACGTAGTGAGGACTATATTACATATTATACCGATGTAGTGAGGACTATATTATACCTATGTAGTGAGGACTATATTATACAGATGTAGTGAGGACTATATTATACCGATGTAGTGAGGACTATATTATACAGATGTAGTGAGGAGTATATTATACAGACGTAGTGTGGACTATATTATACAGGCGTAGTGAGGAGTATATTACATATTATTAGGGTTACCACCTTTGTGTTGAGCGATTCCCGGACAGTGACCCGCCCCTTGACACACCCCCAGCCCACCCATTGACCCGCCCCCAGCCCCACCCCTTGACCCGCCTTATTATTATTTTTTACATTTGCTTCAAATCTATTCTTGATTTCGCACACAGTAATACCACATACACGTTACGTCACACACACTGTAATGCCCATTACATGTTATGCCACACACTGATGCCCATTATATATTATGGCACACACTGTGATGCCCATTACACGTTATGCCATGAGTGGACAATTTTTTAAAAAAATAGAGAGAAGATGGACAGTGCGCGCCGAAGGCGCGCACCAAAAATTTGCCCCATAATGCCTATTACACGTCACACATCCATATTATACCACATGCCATAGTGCCTATTACACATTATGCCAGGGCTCAACAATTTTTCCATAAAAGAAGGACAACAGTGACCGTGCGCACCAGAGGCCATGATGACCATTACAAGTTATGCCAGGGCTCAACAATTTTTTAAACCTATGGATAACACCGTAATGCTTGTTACAAGTCCCACACCCATTACATATTATACCACATGCCATGATACCCATTACATGTTATGCGACACACCGCAATGCCCAATTCATATTATGCAACATGCTATAATGCCCATTACACGTTATACCAAACACTGTAATTTCCATTCCACATTATGCCACACACTGTAATGCCCATTACATATAATACCACATGCCGTAATGCCTATTACATATTATGCCACATAAGTGCCGCTTACCTACATGCTTGCTGCTACGGGTTTCATGCTCTATGCCAGGGGTTGCATGCTCTATCAGTCAGGTCAGCAGGAGCAGAAGAGAGGGTCCCTGTTGAGGGCAAGAGGGGACCCTAGGGCCTGCTAAGGCAGGGGGGCAGCCTCAGCCACAGGCAGCCCACACAGGGCTGGAGACCGCACTGGCCTGCAATACACAGTGGTGGGGCTGGGGTGGGCAGTGGAGGGTGCCTCAGTAGTCTGTCAGACAGACACTGACTGGGACTTGGGTCTCTGGGACAGCTGGTATGGTGTCAGTGTCACTCAGTCTGGACAACAGGCCAAGCATTAAAGCAGCAGGGGGCAACTTAGGGCTCCTCAGATAGCCAGTGCCAGTGTGCCACACAGCAGCAGCCATGGGGGGGGGGTGTCACTTTTACTGTTACTGATGGTAGGCAGTGGAAGCACACTAGAATGGCTGGACATGCAGCATCCAGCCTGATGTCAGCCAACCTTATAATTAAAATGTCGTCGGAATCCTTGACACTGACCGTGACAACTCTCTGGCACAGCTCACTGACAATGCTCCCTGACACATCTCTCTAACATTGACACTGCTCCCTGACGCTGACTGACACTGCTCCCTGACGCTGACTGACACTGCTCCCTGACGCTGACTGACACTGCTCCCTGATGCTGACTGACACTGCTCCCTGACGCTGACTGACACTGCTCCCTGACACATCTCTCTAACATTGACAATGCTCCCTGACGCTGACTGACACTGCTCCCTGACGCTGACTGACACTGCTCCCTGACACATCTCTCTAACATTGACAATGCTCCCTGACGCTGACTGACACTGCTCCCTGACACATCTCTCTAACATTGACACTGACTGACACTGCTCCCTGACGCTGACTGACACTGCTCCCTGACGCTGACTGACACTGCACCCTGACGCTGATTGACACTGCTCCCTGACGCTGACTGACACTGCTCCCTGACGCTGACTGACACTGCTCCCTGACGCTGACTGACACTGCTCCCTGACGCTGACTGACACTGCTCCCTGACGCTGACTGACACTGCTCCCTGACGCTGACTGACACTGCTCCCTGACGCTGACTGACACTGCTCCCTGACGCTGACTGACACTGCTCCCTGACGCTGACTGACACTGCTCCCTGACGCTGACTGACACTGCTCCCTGACACAGCTTTCTGACACTGACTGATTTAAAAAAAATAAAATAAAAACAGAAAACTGCTTGTAAGGTAGCGGAGGCTCGAGGTCACAGGGATGAGGTGCTGCCCCGTCAGGAGCACTGACATGGCGCTTCTTACGCAGCAGCAGCCGCAGTTACACTTACTGTCTAGGTCTCATGATGTAACTAGCACTGCAGCGCGTCTGCTCCCACAGGTACCACACATGTCCCGCCTGCCTGCTACAACGCCACCCCCGCCCGGCTATTTCAAATCTCACGGTCTAGCAGCCAATCAGGATCCACCACTCCTGATTGGCTGAAGAACCGCGAGATTTGAAATAGCCGACGAGCAGACTGTCAGACAGTGCACCTGCACCCAGACCCACTCTGTGTGGTCAGGGTCACCACCACCCCTTTTTAGACTGTCAGACAGGTCTGCACAGCGGCGATCTCTCCCCGTGTCAACTCCCGGCGCATCTCCTCACCTCGGCTCGCGCGTCGCGCTCTAGTAAGTCACTAGTAGTGGTAGTGGCAGCGCGGTTCCCGGACATTGTATAGTCCGGGAACGCCACCTGTCCGGACTCCGGACATCTGGCTTAATTACCGGACTGTCCGGAGTAATCCCGGACGGGTGGTAACCCTACATATTATACAGATGTAGTGAGGACTATATTATACAGACGTAGTGAGGACTATATTATACTGATGTAGTGAGGACTATATTATACCGATGTAGTGAGGACTATATTATACCGATGTAGTGAGGACTATATTATACAGATGTAGTGAGGACTAAATTATACCGATGTAGTGAGGACTAAATTATACCGATGTAGTGAGGACTATATTATACCGATGTAGTGAGGACTATATTATACCGATGTAGTGTGGATTATATTACATATTATACAGACGTAGTGAGGACTATATTATATTACATATTATACAGATGTAGTGAGGACTATGGGGTTTATTCTAGTTCATTCTTTCTGACAAAATCCTTCTTAGATGGACAAAACCATGTGCACTGCAGGGGGGCAGATGTAACATGTGCAGATAGAATTAGATTTAGGTGAGTTATTTTGTTTCTGTGCAGGGAAAATACTGACTGCTTTATTTTACACTGCAATATAGATCTCACTTTGAAGAAAAACCCCACCCAAATCTAATTCTCTCTGCACAAGTTACATCTGCCCCACCCGCAGTGCACATGGTTTTGTCCATCTAAGAAGGATTTTGTCAGAAAGAATGAACTAGAATAACCCCCTATATTATACCAATGTAGTGAGGACTATATTATACCGATGTAGTGAGGACTATATTACATATTATACAGATGTAGTGAGGACTATATTATACAGATGTAGTGAGGACTATATTATACAGATGTAGTGAGGACTATATTATACCGATGTAGTGAGGACTATATTATACAGATGTAGTGAGGACTATATTATACCGATTTAGTGAGGACTATAATATACCGATGTAGTGAGGACTATATTATACAGATGTAGTGAGGACTATATTATACCGATGTAGTGAGGACTATATTATACAGATGTAGTGAGGACTATAATATACAGACGTAGTGAGGACTATATTATACAGATGTAGTGAGGACTATATTATACAGACGTAGTGAGGACTATAATATACAGACGTAGTGAGGACTATATTATACAGACGTAGTGAGGACTATATTACATATTATACAGATGTAATGAGGACTATAATATACAGACGTAGTGAGGACTATATTATACAGATGTAGTGAGGATTATATTACATATTATACAGACGTAGTGAGGACTATATTATACCGATGTAGTGAGGACTATATTATACAGACGTAGTGAGGACTATATTATACAGATGTAGTGAGGACTATATTATACAGACGTAGTGAGGACTATATTACATATTATACAGATGTAGTGAGGACTATAATATACAGACGTAGTGAGGACTATATTATACAGATGTAGTGAGGACTATATTATACAGACGTAGTGAGGACTATAATATACAGACGTAGTGAGGACTATATTATACAGACGTAGTGAGGACTATATTACATATTATACAGATGTAATGAGGACTATAATATACAGACGTAGTGAGGACTATATTATACAGATGTAGTGAGGATTATATTACATATTATACAGACGTAGTGAGGACTATATTATACAGACGTAGTGAGGACTATATTATACAGACGTAGTGAGGACTATATTACATATTATACAGATGTAGTGAGGACTATATTATACAGACGTAGTGAGGACTATATTACATATTATACAGACGTAGTGAGGACTATATTATACAGACGTAGTGAGGACTATATTATACAGACGTAGTGAGGACTATATTATACAGACGTAGTGAGGACTATAATATACAGACGTAGTGAGGACTATATTACATATTATACAGATGTAGTGAGGACTATATTATACCGATGTAGTGAGGACTATATTATACAGATGTAGTGAGGACTATATTATACAGATGTAGTGAGGACTATATTATACAGATGTAGTGAGGACTATATTATACAGATGTAGTGAGGACTATATTATACAGATGTAGTGAGGACTATATTATATATTATACAGACGTAGTGTGGACTATATTATACAGACGTAGTGAGGACTATAATATACAGACGTAGTGAGGACTATATTATACAGGCGTAGTGAGGACTATATTACATATTATACAGACGTAGTGAGGATTATATTACATATTATACAGGCGTAGTGATCTCTCTCACCTTATTACAATACACTGATTCGTGGAGATGGTTGCTGATGCCACCTGCAGAGCAGTGTAGGCCCGATCCGCCACAGCGAATATATGAGGAGGTAGAGAGCGGAGTGGCTGGGAGCTGTATACATCAGAAACCTGTGGGGGAGAGAACACTACAGTTGTAAGCAGCACTGGATGGTATTACCAGCCTAGGTGCCTCCATCGCACAAGTATCTCCTAGTGTTAGTGACTAATCAGCACAGCAAATTATATGCCCATTGGCAGGGACCAGATGAAGTGATAAAGGGCTTAGCCTGTAAATGACATTGGCCTTTATTCAGATCTGATCGCAGTACAAATTTGTTTGGGAAATGGGCAAAACCATGTGCACTGCAGGTGGGGCAGATGTAACATGTGCAGAGAGTTAGATTTGGGTGAGTTATTTTGTTTCTGTGCAGGGTAAATACTGGCTGCATTATTTTTACACTGCAGTTTAGATTTCAGTTTCAACACACCCCACCCAAATCTATCTCTCTCTGCACGTTACATCTGCCTCACCTACTGTGCACATGTTACATCTGCCCCACCTGCAGTGCACATGTTACATCTGCCCCACCTGCAGTGCACATGGTTTTGCCCATTTTCCAAACAAATTTGTACTGCAATCAGATCTGAATAATGGTACCCATATACAATATCGTATCTCGGTTTTGCGATGAGATGAGATCTAGTACAAAAAGTATGTGCAGCATGTGCGTGTGTGTGTATGTGCAGCATGTGTGTATGTGCAGCATGTGTGTGTGTGCAGCATGTGTGTATGTGCAGCATGTGTGTGTGTGTGTGTGTGTGTGTGTGTATGTGCAGCACGTACTATTTGTACTAGATCTCATCTCATCGCAAAACCGAGATGCGATATTGTATACAATAATTGTAACGTGTATGGGCACCTTAAGGCCCAATATCTGCTAAGAAGGAAGATGGAAACCTGAGTAAACTTATATAATCGTGCTAAAAGCCGAGTAGGATGAAACAAACCACAACTCCTATGTAGTCGCAAGGTTCTGGCTGCACAGCGGCTGCAGGATGCATTCTCCACCCTCCCAGGTTGGATGATATAGTGACTCCCCCAGGGACTAAGGTAAAACTGTGGCCTTACCGAATACCAAGAGAGCCACGGTGCGCCAACCAAGTCCTTCCAGTGCCTGGTATAACCCACTAGTGCATGTACCCTAACCCTCGGGCGTGCTGAGGAGCTGCCATGGTTTTCACCAATTGGACAAGATCTGGATGTCTGACTCCTATCCCATGTCCTGAATATGCAAATTTCATTAACAGCGAGGATGAAGATGGCGTTCTTATGGAGTCCTACCTTCCTTGGACACTGGCCACCTTCCAGAGGGCTTCTGAAACCTCACTGGTTTTGCTGTTGTCTGCTTAAAGTGAATGCTGCAATACCCTTCGTGTCTATGACTTCACCACCAGAAATTGCCATGATCACCGCTTCATATCTGGAGTACATGGTGGGATGAGGACAGGTGAAATCTCCGACCAACAAAGTGGGTGCCGAGCTCACTGGACCTAAACCAGGATCTATAACCCAGCTATGGCCCTTCCTAGGATCAGTGACTGAAGATTCCTTTCCAGTTATACAGCTGGGGCCGCAGCTCACACCTCACGCCTACAGTAACACAGCACAGACAGTGATCCGGCCACCAGCAGTAGGAGCTGTAGGGAACCATATGTACAGGAACCAAGCTCCAAGTAAAGGTGTTACAGACACTTCAGAGACGGTCTAGGAGCTTCTTTAGCTCAAGCTGTGACCGGAGGGAAAAAAAAAAACTCCCGCAGGCATCCCATCGCACAGCACATAAAGTCTGTGCAGCCCATACACATTGTCAATGGTGCTGTGCAATGCGATGAGATGCATGCTCCCGCAGGCATCCCATCGCACAGCACAAAGTCTGTGCAGCCCATACACGGTGTCAATGGTGCTGTGCGATGTGATGAGATGCATGCTCCCGCAGGCATCCCATCGCACAGCACAAAGTCTGTGCAGCCCATACACGTTGTCAATGGTGCTGTGCGATGTGATGAGATGCATGCTCCAGCAGGCAACCCATCGCACAGCACATAAAGTTTGTGCAGCCCATACACAGTGTCAATGGTGCTGTGCGATGCATGCTCCCGCAGGCATCCCATCGCACAGCACATAAACTCTGTGCAGCCCATACACGTTGTCAATGGTGCTGTGCGATGCGATGAGATGCATGCTCCCGCAGGCATCCCATCGCACAGCACAAAGTCTGTGCAGCCCATACACGTTGTCAATGGTGCTGTGCGATACGATGAGATGCATGCTCCCGCAGGCATCCCATCGCACAGCACATAAAGTCTGTGCAGCCCATACACGTGGTCAATGGTGCTGTGCGATGCGATGAGATGCATGCTCCCGCAGGCATCCCATCGCACAGCACATAAAGTCTGTGCAGCCCATACACGTTGTCAATGGTGCTGTGCGATGCGATGAGATGCATGCTCCCGCAGGCATCCCATCGCACAGCACATAAAGTCTGTGCAGCCCATACACGTTGTCAATGGTGCTGTGCGATGCGATGAGATGCATGCTCCCGCAGGCATCCCATCGCACAGCACATAAAGTCTGTGCAGCCCATACACGTTGTCAATGGTGCTGTGCGATGCGATGCCTGCTCCCGCAGGCATCCCATCGCACAGCACATAAAGTCTGTGCCGCCCATACACGTTGTCAATGGTGCTGTGCGATGCGATGAGATGCATGCTCCCGCAGGCATCCCATCGCACAGCACATAAAGTCTGTGCAGCCCATACACGTTGTCATCGCACTGTGTATGGGCACCTTCAGCCGCAAACTCCTCGCCCGAGAGATACCCGCAGGGAGTGTCTGGTCATAACACAGGCGCTGAGATCTTTACACTACTATCTGTAGGGCAGAGAGATTCTATTTGTGCTATGGAGAAATAGGAGGACAGAATATCTAGGTCCAAAGATGGCGTCTCCCCTCCTCACTGTTCACATGTAAGGAAGATGAAGGTATAATAGTGTAATACAGTAATGTAACAGTCGCCCCTTGTGAGTATATGGCGTCCCGTCCAGGTGGACCAGGTTCCTAATATTGTCAATGTGGACACCCCACAGATGAGAGTGGGAAACGTGTCTCAGCTCACGTGTATGCTTCCGTTATAATAAGCCGGTATCAGCCCATAGAGGTTATATGAAAGCAGGAATATAAAGCCACATATAAATGTACAATATGTTCAATTATAAAATAAAAACATGACGCATGGACGTAGCGTGAAAGTCGCACACAGGAGAACCATACAAAGATGTGACCGGGGAAATATGGGTGACTTCATGTGAACACGGACCAAAAGAGGACATCTGCTGGACTGTTTCTCCACAGCACACGGAGGACAGCAGGTCAGACCGGCACTCCCCACACTGAATGGAATGGAACTGGGTGCCTTCCAGATGGTAAAAGATGAGACACAGCAGCAGCACTCAGAGGGATTTTTGAAAAAAATCTTTAGGTAAAAGATACCAACGTTTCGGGGTACAGAATAACCCCTTGTACACTTTGAAAAAGGGGTTATTCTGTATGTATATGTATATAGATCTGGGTACCGTAAACATCTCTGTATGCTGTGCCGCCTGGCATCAGGGGAGGTCCTGTTCAGGACTCACATCGTTGCCTCTAGATGACGTTTGCTTCATTATGTGACCAGCAGGGTATAGAAACATAGAATGTGATGGCAGATAAGAACCACTTGGCCCATCTAGTCGGCCCCTTTTCTTTAAACATGTTACCTCAAACCATATTTGATCCTTATTTTTTTGTAAGGATATCAATATGCTTATCCCAAACCTGTTTAAATTGTACTACTGTATTTGCCTCTACCACCTCTGATGGGAGGCTATTCCACTTATCTACTACTCTTTCTGTGAAGTAATTCTTCCTCACATTTCCCCTGAATCTTCCTCCCTCTAGTGTCAGTGCATGTCCTCGTGTTCTGCTGCTCCTCTTCCTGTGACTAATGTCTCCCACCTGTACCTTCCTCCCCCTAGTGTCAGTGCATGTCCTCGTGTTCTGCTGCTCCTCTTACTGTGAAGAATGTCTCCCACCTGTACCTTCCTCCCCCTAGTGTCAGTGCATGTCCTCGTGTTCTGCTGCTCCTCTTCCTGTGACGAATGTCTCCCACCTGTACCTTCCTCCCTCTAGTGTCAGTGCATGTCCTCGTGTTCTGCTGCTCCTCTTCCTGTGAAGAATGTCTCCCACCTGTACCTTCCTCCCTCTAGTGTCAGTGCGTGTCCTCGTGTTCTGCTGCTCCTCTTCCTGTGACTAATGTCTCCCACCTGTACCTTCCTCCCTCTAGTGTCAGTGCATGTCCTCGTGTTCTGCTTCACCTCTTCCTGTGAACAATGTCTCCCACCTGTACCTTCCTCCCTCTAGTGTCAGTGCGTGTCCTCGTGTTCTGTTGCTCCTCTTCCTGTGACTAATGTCTCCCACCTGTACCTTCCTCCCTCTAGTGTCAGTGCATGTCCTCATGTTCTGCTGCTCCTCTTCCTGTGAAGAATGTCTCCCACCTGTACCTTCCTCCCCCTAGTGTCAGTGCATGTCCTTGTGTTCTGTTGATCCTCTTCCTGTGAAGA
The DNA here is from genome assembly GCF_055691185.1 of Crinia signifera. Taxonomy (NCBI): domain Eukaryota; kingdom Metazoa; phylum Chordata; class Amphibia; order Anura; family Myobatrachidae; genus Crinia; species Crinia signifera. Next base: position 478,024,215 of record NC_139217.1, on the reverse strand, counting down.
ATGTCTCCCACCTGTACCTTCCTTCCTCTAGTGTCAGTGCATGTCCTCGTGTTCTGCTGCTCCTCTTCCTGTGAAGAATGTCTCCCACCTGTACCTTGTTATAACCCTTGATATATTTGAAAGTTTCTATCATGTCCCCACTTTCCCTTCTCTGCTCTAAAGTATACATATTTAGATCTTTTAGTCTTTCCTGGTACGTTTTGTGATGTAGGCCATGCAGTCTCTAATGTATTTATATCCTTCTGGAGATATGGCCTCCAGAAATGAACACAGTACTCTAGATGAGGTCGTACCAATGACCTATACAAGGGGATTTTTGTAAGAACTTAGCGTTCGAACCCCTTTCTCTGAGTCCAGTCCGGTGACACAGCTTCACGATGGGATGTAGGAGGGTCCGCAGGAGCCAGGCACCTATGCTTCTAATTATTTGGGGAGCAGGCTCCTCCCTACTGCATCCCATATTGCTTCAGTTAAACTTCAACAGCACACTAGGTTACATAACTCAGTACAATGCCTGATCCTCATATATGCAACTTATAACACATAAAATGGCAACCATGAACGGTACAACTTACTGAGCGTTAGGGAGGGATCACTGTGTCACCGGACTGGACTCAGAGAAAGGGGTTCGAACAGTAAGTTCTTACAAAAATCCCCTTTTCTCTTTCGTCCAGTCCGGTGACACAGCTTCACGATGGGACGTTCACGAGCCGGTCCTTTGGGAGGGGATGCAGTTAATTTGCCGGCGGTCGGGATCCCGGCGGTCGGAATCCCGACACTGGAATCCCGACCGCCGAAATCCCGAAACTTTCTCCCTCTGTGGGTGTCCACGACACCCATAGAGGGAGAATAAAATAGCGTGCCGAGCGTAGCGAGGCACCGGGCCCGCTGCGTGGCGAGCGCAGAGAGCCCGCAAGGGGGGGGGCGATCCATGTCCCCCCCTTGTCGGGATTTCGGCGGTCGGGATTCCGACCGCCGGGATCCCGACCGCCGGCAAATCGTATCGGATCCTTTGGGAGGGTACGCTCAGACTGCCAGTTCTCATCACTGCCCGTCCAAATGAAGTGTCCTCCGACGCGAACTCATGAAACCTGTAGAATTTTGTAAAGGTGTGAACAGAGGACCAGGTGGCTGCCCTGCACAGCTGCTCCGCTGTGGCCCCATATCTCACCGCCCACGACGAAGCAACTGACCTCGTAGTATGGGCGTTTGTGAGATGGCACAGGTCTACCTGCCTTACAGTAGGCAAATGCAATAGTTGATCTCAACCAGCGGGCTATAGTCTGCTTTGAAGCAGGCCACCCAATCTTATGTACATCGTACAAAACCAACAGCAAATCTGATTTGTGAACATCCTTTACTCTACTGATATAAATTCGCAATGCGCGAACCACATCCAACTTTTTCAAACTGTCCCTATTCCTCGTTCCCTCAGGCGGGGAAAAAACCGGGAGCACAATGTCCTGATTCAAATGAAAGGAAACCACTTTATGTAAAAATTTTGGTACTGTACTAAGTACAGCCCTGTCATCATGGAAAATCAGAAATGGTGATTTGCAAGACAGGGCACCCAATTCTGACACACGTCTAGCCGAAGCAATGGCCAATAAAAAAATAAGCTTCCAGGTAAGGTACTTGAGATCAGCCAATCTCAGTGGCTCAAAAGGGGGTTTCTGCAGCATGGACAAAACAAGAGATAAGTCCCATGGTGCAACTGGCTGCTTGTAAGGAGGCTTAATTCTGGCCACCCCCTGTAAAAAGGTTTGTACCTCCGGCAACAGAGCCACTCTCTTTTGAAAGAAAATGGAAAGTGCCGAAATTTGCACTTTCAGAGACTGCAAACTTAACACAGACGACAATCCATCCTGTAAAAACTCCAGTAGCCTTGCTACCTTAAACCTGGAGGTATGAACTCTCTGCCTTTCGCACCACCTGATGTAGATCCTCCACACCCTGTGGTAATTGGCCGCAGACACCGGTTTTCTGGTCCTTAGCATGGTCTGTATGACCTCTTCTGAAAACCCCTTCTTTCTTAATAAGGAGGATTCATACGCCACGCCGTCAAATTTAGACGAGCTAGGTCCTGGTGCAGAAACGGCCCTTGGCTTAACAAGTCCGGCTGAAGAGACAGTCGCCACGATTCCGTCGATAATCTCAGTATGTCTGAGTACCATGACATCCTGGGCCAATCTGTTGCAACCAGAATGGCCGGTACTCTCCGGTTCTTTATCCTCTTCAACAACCTCGAGATCATTGGGAACAGGGGAAAATGTAGACCAGACGGAAAGACCAAGGAACTGTCATGGCATCCACTGCCCAAGCCAACGGATCCCTCGACCGACAACAAAATCTAGGTACTTGACAATTGGTCCTGGACGCCATAAGATCTATGTCTGGCAGTCCCCATCTGTCTACCATCTTCTGAAACACCTCCCGATGGAGTGACCACTCGACCTCCAGCAGGTCCGCCCTGCTGAGATAGTCCGCCTCCACATTCTGGATCCCGGGAAAGAAAACAGCTGACCGTGCTGGAACCTGAACCTCCGCCCAGGTGAAGATCTTCACAATCTCTGCCATCGCCATCTTGCTCCGAGTACCGCCCTGGTGATTTAAGTATGCCACTGTAGTGGCATTGTCTGATTGTACTCGTACTGTTAAACCCTTCAGAAATTCCTCTGCTTGGCACAAGGCATTCCATACTGCTCTCAGTTCCAGTATATTTATGGGAAGACTGGATTCCTCCACTGACCAAAGGCCCTGCAATCTCAGGTGAAGCACTACTGCCCCCCAGCCCCTGCGACTGGCATCCGTCGTGATGACCAACCAATCCCATGAGCAAACGGACCGCCCCATCTGCAGGGTCTCTATATCCGTCCACCATTCCAGGGATATTCTTGCTTCCTGAGACAAGATCAGCCTCTCCTGTTTCATTGTCTTGGCATTGCCGGACGAGCATGCTAGTATGTTCCATTGGAAGGACCTTGAATGGAATCTGGCAAACTGCAGCGTCTCGAAGGTCGCTACCATTTTGCCCAGCAGCCTTACTCCCTGCCACACCATCGGTGCAGGGGCCCAGAGAATTGTCAGTACCATCTGCCGAATCTCCACCGCTTTGGCGTGAGGCAAGAACACCCTGTGACTGCAGACTCTGTGTGGGTAATAGATGTGACTTGGGAAGGTTTAGCACCCAACCCTGTTCCTGCAAGAACTGCGTCGCAACATTCAGGTGTTCCTGAAGTTTTCCTGCCGACTCCGCCTTGAATAAAAGGTCATCCAATAAGGAATAATTACTATTCCCCTTAGACGGAGAGCTGCAGCCATGACGCCATCACCTTCATGAAAACTCTCGGAGCCGTTGCCAAACCAAACGGCAGTGCCTGAAACTGCCAATGGTCTTCTCCAATTGCAAACCTTAGGAGAGCTTGGTGACCCTTGAAGATGGGCACATGGAGATATGCATCCTGAATATCGACCGATGCCAGGAACTCTCCCGGTTATATGCTCAGGAGCACAGAGCGCAGGGACTCCATTCGGAAGTGATCTACCCACAAGTGAAGATTTAAAGATTTTAAATTTAGTATGAGCCTGAAAGACCCGTCTGGCTTGGGGACAAGGAACAGAATTGAATAAAACCCTTGTTTTCTCTCTTCCTGTGGAACCGGAATTACCACTCCCTTTTCTTTGAGAGACACAGCTGCTCCCAACAGAGCGGACCTCAGTGACGCTGACCGCAGCAAGGGTGTAGGGAGAAATCTCTTGGGTGGCGTGCCCCCGAGATTTATCCGGTAACCTTCGGAAATGAAGGAAAGGACCCAAGGATCCACTATGGATTCTCTCCACCTGTCCCGAAAATGTAGGAGGCGACCCCCCACTCTGAGCACAGAAAAGGGAGACCCCGCCCCGTCATGCAGAGGACTTGTCATCCCCTTTGGCTGCATGCTTTTTTGTAAAGGCACCAAAGCAGCCTCTGGAAACCTTTCCTCTGCCGGCCTGAAATCTGCCATGGCCGGACTGTCCTCTGTTGGACGCCCCGCCCCGAAATGGCGGCCGAAAGGACGGCTTGAAAACTCCAAACTTGGAGCCTGAAATTTTGGAAGTGGTGGGAAGAAACGTACTCTTGCCCCCAGTAGCCTGCTTGATAATGGCTTCCAGCTCCGAGCCAAACAATAACTCCCCCTTGAAAGGCAAGTTTTCAAGGGACTTTTTAGACTCAGTATCAGCTTCCCAAGCCTTGAGCCAAAGAGCCCTTCTCGCAGACACTGAAGTCACAGACACTCTGGACGCCATCTTAGCTCCTTCCTCACCAGCCTCACACACATACTCTGCGGCAGATCTCAATTTTTCTGCCAGAATAAAAGCCTCTGAATTTTGGTGGAGTAGTAATCATGGCTTTTGTGACCCAAGCAGACGCAATAATGGGTCTCAAGGTATAACCCACACCTTCAAAAATAGCCTTCAAACAGCCTTCCACTTTTTTATCCACCGGGTCCTTAAAGGCAGCACCCCCCTGGACCGGCAAGGCAGTGGCCTTTGACAGTCTAGCAACTGATGCATCCACTAATGGGGCTTTTTCCCATAATTTGGTATGCTCCTCTGGCATAGGGTACATATTTGCATACCTCTTTGCCATCAACGATCTCTTATCAGGAGTCTTTCCTGCTTCATTTATAAGAGATGTCATTCCCTCATCAGAGGGGAAACACACAGGGTCTCTGCGACTCTTTTTAAACACACAAGAGACAGGAGTCTTTTCCTCCTCTGCAAGATTCAAGGTCTGTTTAACAGCCACAATCAAATCCTCAATGCCTGAAGTTAAAGCCTCAGCTTCATCACTCATGTCCCAACTCCAGTTCTCATCACACCCACCATCACCATCCAAATCCTGAATAATAGGTGGTGTAGACACAGGGTGCCTAAGCACACTCTCATCAGAGGATTTTGTAAACTGCTCCATCAGGGCAGTCATTTTATGAACTCCCTGAGCAGTATCCTGCAGCAAAATGGGGTCCCCCTGAGCCGGGGTAACTGACCCTCCAGACATCTGAGATGAGGTAAAGTGGCCAGGAGACCCTATCAAAGAATCCTTCTGCCTATTCAAAGCCTCAGTAAGAGCATTCATAGATCTGCCCAGAGCCAAAGCCCAGGCAGGTTCAGCTATCTCCAGGAAAAAAGAAGGTCTGGTGGCGCTGAATATTGTGTAGTCCACAGGATGATGTTGTCTCATGAAGTGGAGAAACAAAATGAATAAAAAACTTGTGTTAGAATAAAAAAACACAAAAAGGAGTGTTTAGAGTGAGACACCCATAAAGGGGGGATCCGTACCCAGACTCACAGGTAGAGGTGTGTGAAAACGTGTATCAAGGTATCTTTAGGGGACCACCAGTGTGTGTAATCTAGAGACAAATACCAAGTGTGATGGGCTGGTATCCAGAGATTCGTACCGTACTCACTGTATATACAGGAGCTTGACACATATAAAGGTATCTTTCACTGACACAATAACCGTATATCCAGATATTTCAAAGGCCAAGGTGGGTGCCTACCATACTCACTGTAGGAGTGGATGAAATACACACGTAGCGGTTTCTTTGTGAATAAAGACAGGTCCCCCTATTCTCATCACCTCGTTGCGGAGGCGTGTATGCGAAAAGAGGAAGAGGACCAGTCTCAGTAAAAGAACATTTAATAAAAGTAACAGCTGAAATGTGGCTTATGGCCAATAACCACAAACAGGAGTTCCAATAGAACAATGCATAAAACAATGAATAAAAACTCACTCTTCTGCCAACATGTTTCGGCGGTCGCAGCCGCCTTTTTCAAGGTAGAGAGTGAGTAACCTGGCAGTGATTAAATAGCATATGGAGGAAGCACATCCGGGTCATGTTCAATTAAAGTGAAATGGTCAAAACCAAGTGTAATGGTGACTGAATAAGGTCCTAGTGGACTCGTTTTGTTCCTTAATGGAACAGCTAAAATGGTGGCATTTAAATAAAGTGTTTAATAATATAAATCACGGAATATAGTATAGTGGAACGCTTAATAGCGTTCCCGCTTCTGCGCTGTGGAACGCATATGGGTAACCCTAATTCTAATAGGAGGGTGCGTGTCACGTGTAAGATCCGTGACACGCATAACGGATACTGCTTCCGCGCTGTGGAACGCATAGCCGGAAGACAGTGCCAATTTAGATGGCTTCACGTGTCACGTGTGACGTGCACGTACGCTGGATAGCGTTCCTGCTTCCGCGCTGTGAAACGCACAGCCGGAAGACAATAGAGCTGGTTCCAAGACCGTGACACACAGGGCCGGAAATGGCGATCGTGCCACGGGCTATATGGTCCCATAGTGGGGATTAAGATGAATAAAGGGTACAAAGTGCAAACGTATAATAAAATGTGCAACTAACTAAAAAGGTACCAACTTTAGGAGCATCTGACATATGCATCAGTGCACCAATCAAATGATTCCCCCTTTAAAGGGGAACAAGGATACCAAATGTATGATCCAATTCCACACCTTATATGTGATTCCTCCATTTACAAATGAATATAATGCAACAAAGTATATATACATAGTGCAAAAAAGTGCATATGCATAATATAAATACATATGATTACAATAATTTTAATGTTAAAAACTGCATAATACATATATAAAAAACATAATAGATATATAAAAAAGAGAGAATTGCATGGGTATTAAGAACAAGGGGAGGAACTAACTAAAATAACAGAAACCATTTAAGTTCAAAATCGTGGTTTAAACCTTCAGGGGATAGGGTGGACAGGTTAAAAATCCACCTAATTTCTGTCTGTGCGAGGCGGACATCTCTATTGTTATGCCGCCAATTATTCTTAACCGCCTCTAATCCCCAAAAACCAGTGATATATTTGGTGGAACTATTATGTGTTTCTGCAAAATGTAATGAAAAAGGGTGTTCTTTAAAACCTCTTTTAATGTTCCTAACATGCTTGGCAAGGCGAACTTTAAGACTTCTTTTAGTTTTGCCGATATATAATTTATCACATGCGCATCTAATACCATAAATAACATAATTAGTATTACACGTAATAAATTGTTTGGGTTTAATAGTAGAATTTTTAAGCTTGATCTCTGTAAATTTTCTAACCGCTGATGGGCATGCTTTGCACATGGCACAGTCTCCACAGCGGTGAAACCCATTATTACGCGTAGAGATAGTGTTCTGTTCAATCAAGGCACTATTAACAAGTTTATCTCTTAAGTTTGCAGCCCGTCTATATATAAATTTGGGCTTTTTAGGTAAAATGTTAACTAAGATGGGATCCTCAAGTAAAAGTTTCCAATTTTGTTTAAAAATCTGTTCGATAGACCGATGGTATGCATTATATTGTGTGCTGAAGGCTATAGTATAATTCTGGGTTTGAGAGGTATCTCCTATAGGTTTATCTTGGAGTAATTCATCCCTAGACAGGGATCTAGTTTCTTCTAGGGCTCTCTCCAGTAATGTATTATCATAGCCTTTGTTTAAAAAACTTATCCTTCATTTTTTTGGCGCTAATTTCAAAGTTAGTTGAATTCGAACAGTTGCGTTTTAGACGCACAAATTGTCCCTTGGGGACATTGGATACCCATCTTTTGAGATGGTTGCTGGAAGGACATATATAAGAATTGGAGTCGGAGGGCTTGTAGTATACTGTGGTTTCAAGTTTACCATTCTCCACAAAGATCTTTAAATCAAGAAAATTAACCTCTACTTTGCTGATGTTAAATGTGAGCTGAATGTTGAAACTATTGCGGTTAAGATACTCACAGAATTTCTTCAATTCTGCCTCCTGCCCCCTCCACACAAACAAAACATCATCAATATAACGCCACCATTGAACCAGGCTTGCACCCCAGTCATGCCCATGCCATTTGTGTTTTTTTATTCTAACACAAGTTTTTTATTCATTTTGTTTCTCCACTTCATGAGACAACATCATCCTGTGGACTACACAATATTCAGCGCCACCAGACCTTCTTTTTTCCTGAAGCATCTACCAGCGGGACTACTACAGTGGGTCTCCCTTTTGGTCCAGTGGCAGCAAGGATACTATAGCGCCTTGGGACTTTTCACAACCCCCCCTTTTTTTCACCACTGTTTACTTGCACTTGTTTGAAATATCGTTCTAGGCTGCTATTATGTTTGTTCACAGGAATACACGTCAACAACACATTAACACTGTCTTTTCACTAGATAAAATTGATGATATTGAGATTCTTGACGACACACTAGACAATGTTATGTCGAGATTAGAGAAAACTCTTCTGAAAGAAAGTCGCCTTTGGTGGGAGATCACCACTTTAGAAAAGTACTTATCAGTACAATTAATACCCAAAGGCCTTCAAATTTAAAAAAAAGCATCCTTTAACAACCCTTCCGAGATGTTTGTACAAAGATGGGATAAAATCCTTAATACATGCTCTATTTCTTTAATGGAATTAATTATCCATGAAAGAAAATCTGAAATGGAGGATGTTGAATCTGATATCAAGAAATTAGAGTCACTTATAGACCCTATTAAAAACCAAGCAGAATATAAAGAGCTTGAAAATATTATTAAAACCAAACTCCATAAAAATGAGAAAGAACTAATGCGTAGAAAACAAAAAAAGTTTCAACGCGATAGGCACGCGGAGGAGGGAGAAAAAGATGTCGTTCCTGCTGGGAGACCCGGTCCAGGGCCGCCAGTACCACGACATCGACCTAATTCCAATAAATCAACTCTGCGTAATGAACGGATTAATAATAGAAGACAGTTTAATCAACATCCACCAATAGAGAGACCACTATATAGTGAAGTCCTTAGAACTAATCTACCTAGGACACCATTACCGCAAAGGACCCCTAAACAACAATTTAAACCTAAACCCTGGAAAAAAGTTACCCATAAAAACGGTTTCAAAAATTGGGAAAGCAGGAGAAATGACCCTGTTTTTCCAGAACAGCAGCAATATAGAAATAGGGAGCCCGAGAGAGACAATGATCCAAATTGGGTTGGGAGATATGCCTCATACAATAGATTTAATACGTTGGATCAACATACAACCAGGCCGAATTTTTTAGACAGACACCGTCCAACATGGAGGACGAATTAAATGCTACAGCATCTTTATCTGTGGGTTCTACAATAAAAAAGAATATTGTTAGAAAGAAGAAGAAAAAGAAGAAAAAAACTAAAAGGGGCAAAAAAGGAGGATTACGTAAAAGGAATAGAAAGAAGAGAATCCTGAGATTCCCGGAATCCACTATTGATAATTCAGAAGATAAGATCACTAAGATCTATAGTCTTAGTGACCATGTGCTTACTGAGGGACAAACACTGGTATTACAAAAAGGACTCAAATATGCCCCAAGTAATCCGATTAATTTTTTCGACCTGTATTTGGACGTTAATAAATTTGTCCGCGAAATTACTTTGAAAAAGTTTTTTGCCACTAAGGAACCCTCAGATGCTGAGGTAAATATTAATCCCTTTAAGAAACCTTCTACATTTAATCCCCAATATATCAAAGGCTGCTTCATAGAATCTTTCCAAAAAATAGTCAATAGCGAATTTCAAACATTGAAGGAGAATTTACCCACTTTCAAACACAATCTCACCAAAATAGAAAGAGAAGCAGTCGAGGGTTTACGGGAAAACACTAACATTATAATAAAGCCGGCCGACAAGGGCGGAGCGGTTGTTGTTTTAAATAAATCCATGTACACCACTGAGGCATTACGCCAACTCAACGATGGTGTCACCTATCGGAAATTAAAAACAGACCCATCACAAAGGATCTTATCAAATTTAAGAGTGCTGATTGAAGGATTTGTTACATCCGGCACACTTAATAACGAGACGGCTGAGTTTTTGGTAAGGGATGAGTATTCTGTGCCAGTGCTTTATCTCTTGCCAAAGATTCATAAGAATCCAACTAATCCCCCAGGACGCCCCATAGTGGCCGGGACCAATAGCATTACGGCTAATCTGTCCTATTACATAAACCATCATCTACAGCCGATGGTGCTTACAAATAAGTCCCACCTCAAAGACACCAAAGACATTCTTAACAAAATTAAGAATGTTGCATGGGATGATGACTGTTTTCTTATTACAGCAGACTTCACATCCCTATATACCATTATTAGGCATACGGATGGTATACAGTCTGTGGAAGTAGCTTTAGCCGAAACCACAATTTCTCCTGATCTACAGAGTCTATTGACAAAGGGTATAGAGTTTATCTTGCTCAACAACTACTTTAATTTTAATGGGTGTTTTTATGTCCAGGAGGTGGGCACAGCCATGGGGACCAGGTTTGCCCCCAGTTATGCCAACCTGTTCATGGCCAGATGGGAGAACCTGATGATATGGCATGGGCATGACTGGGGTGCAAGCCTGGTTCAATGGTGGCGTTATATTGATGATGTTTTGTTTGTGTGGAGGGGGCAGGAGGCAGAATTGAAGAAATTCTGTGAGTATCTTAACTGCAATAGTTTCAACATTCAGCTCACATTTAACATCAGCAAAGTAGAGGTTAATTTTCTTGATTTAAAGATCGTTGTGGAGAATGGTAAACTTGAAACCACAGTATACTACAAGCCCTCCGACTCCAATTCTTATATATGTCCTTCCAGCAACCATCTCAAAAGATGGGTATCCAATGTCCCCAAGGGACAATTTGTGTGTCTAAAACGCAACTGTTCGAATTCAACTAACTTTGAAATTAGCGCCAAAAAAATGAAGGATAAGTTTTTAAACAAAGGCTATGATAATACATTACTGGAGAGAGCCCTAGAAGAAACTAGATCCCTGTCTAGGGATGAATTACTCCAAGATAAACCTATAGGAGATACCTCTCAAACCCAGAATTATACTATAGCCTTCAGCACACAATATAATGCATACCATCGGTCTATCGAACAGATTTTTAAACAAAATTGGAAACTTTTACTTGAGGATCCCATCTTAGTTAACATTTTACCTAAAAAGCCCAAATTTATATGTAGACGGGCTGCAAACTTAAGAGATAAACTTGTTAATAGTGCCTTGATTGAACAGAACACTATCTCTACGCGTAATAATGGGTTTCACCGCTGTGGAGACTGTGCCATGTGCAAAGCATGCCCATCAGCGGTTAGAAAATTTTCAGAGATCAAGCTTAAAAATTCTACTATTAAACCCAAACAATTTATTACGTGTAATACTAATTATGTTATTTATGGTATTAGATGCGCATGTGATAAATTATATATCGGCAAAACTAAAAGAAGTCTTAAAGTTCGCCTTGCCAAGCATGTTAGGAACATTAAAAGAGGTTTTAAAGAACACCCTTTTTCATTAAATTTTGCAGAAACACATAATAGTTCCACCAAATATATCACTGGTTTTTGGGGATTAGAGGCGGTTAAGAATAATTGGCGGCATAACAATAGAGATGTCCGCCTCGCACAGACAGAAATGAGGTGGATTTTTAACCTGTCCACCCTATCCCCTGAAGGTTTAAACCACGATTTTGAACTTAAATGGTTTCTGTAATTTTAGTTAGTTCCTCCCCTTGTTCTTAATACCCATGCAATTCTCTCTTTTTTATATATCCATTATGTTTTTTATATATGTATTATGCATTTTTTAACATTAAAATTATTGTAATCATATGTATTTATATTATGCATATGCACTTTTTTGCACTATGTATATATACTTTGTTGCATTATATTCATTTGTAAATGGAGGAATCACATATAAGGTGTGGAATTGGATCATACATTTGGTATCCTTGTTCCCCTTTAAAGGGGGAATCATTTGATTGGTGCACTGATGCATATGTCAGATGCTCCTAAAGTTGGTACCTTTTTAGTTAGTTGCACATTTTATTATACGTTTGCACTTTGTACCCTTTATTCATCTTAATCCCCACTATGGGACCATATAGCCCGTGGCACGATCGCCATTTCCGGCCCTGCGTGTCACGGTCTTGGAACCAGCTCTATTGTCTTCCGGCTGTGCGTTTCACAGCGCGGAAGCAGGAATGCTATCCAGCGTACGTGCACGTCACACGTGACACGTGAAGCCATCTAAATTGGCACTGTCTTCCGGCTATGCATTCCACAGCGCGGAAGCAGTATCCGTTATGCGTGTCACGGATCTTACACGTGACACGCACCTTCCTATTAGAATTAGGGTTACCCATATGCGTTCCACAGCGCGGAAGCGGGAACGCTATTAAGCGTTCCACTATACTATATTCCGTGATTTATATTATTAAACACTTTATTTAAATGCCACCATTTTAGCTGTTCCATTAAGGAACAAAACGAGTCCACTAGGACCTTATTCAGTCACCTTTACACTTGGTTTTGACCATTTCACTTTAATTGAACATGACCCGGATGTGCTTCCTCCATATGCTATTTAATCACTGCCAGGTTACTCACTCTCTACCTTGAAAAAGGCGGCTGCGACCGCCGAAACATGTTGGCAGAAGAGTGAGTTCTTTTTTATTCATTGTTTTATGCATTGTTCTATTGGAACTCCTGTTTGTGGTTATTGGCCATAAGCCACATTTCAGCTGTTACTTTTATTAAATGTTCTTTTACTGAGACTGGTCCTCTTCCTCTTTTCGCATACACGCCTCCGCAACGAGGTGATGAGAATAGGGGGACCTGTCTTTATTCACAAAGAAACCGCTACGTGTGTATTTCATCCACTCCTACAGTGAGTATGGTAGGCACCCACCTTGGCCTTTGAAATATCTGGATATATGGTTATTGTGTCAGTGAAAGATACCTTTATATGTGTCAAGCTCCTGTATATACAGTGAGTACGGTACGAATCTCTGGATACCAGCCCATCACACTTGGTATTTGTCTCTAGATTACACACACTGGTGGTCCCCTAAAGATACCTTGATACACGTTTTCACACACCTCTACCTGTGAGTCTGGGTACGGATCCCCCCTTTATGGGTGTCTCACTCTAAACACTCCTTTTTGTGTTTTTTTATTCTAACACAAGTTTTTTATTCATTTTGTTTCTCCACTTCATGAGACAACATCATCCTGTGGACTACACAATATTCAGCGCCACCAGACCTTCTTTTTTCCTGGAGATAGCTGAACCTGCCTGGGCTTTGGCTCTGGGCAGATCTATGAATGCTCTTACTGAGGCTTTGAATAGGCAGAAGGATTCTTTGATAGGGTCTCCTGGCCACTTTACCTCATCTTAGATGTCTGGAGGGTCAGTTACCCCGGCTCAGGGGGACCCCATTTTGCTGCAGGATACTGCTCAGGGAGTTCATAAAATGACTGCCCTGATGGAGCAGTTTACAAAATCCTCTGATGAGAGTGTGCTTAGGCACCCTGTGTCTACACCACCTATTATTCAGGATTTGGATGGTGATGGTGGGTGTGATGAGAACTGGAGTTGGGACATGAGTGATGAAGCTGAGGCTTTAACTTCAGGCATTGAGGATTTGATTGTGGCTGTTAAACAGACCTTGAATCTTGCAGAGGAGGAAAAAACTCCTGTCTCTTGTGTGTTTAAAAAGAGTCGCAGAGACCCTGTGTGTTTCCCCTCTGATGAGGGAATGACATCTCTTATAAATGAAGCAGGAAAGACTCCTGATAAGAGATCGTTGATGGCAAAGAGGTATGCAAATATGTACCCTATGCCAGAGGAGCATACCAAATTATGGGAAAAATAAGGAATTTGGTACTTACCGGTAATTCCCTTTCTCCGAGGCAGCAGGGGACACTGCAGTCTACACGTGTGGGATAGTGCGGGTGCATTGGAGGAGTCGGCACTTTAAGAAATTTGAATACAGCTGGCTCCTCCCCCCGCTATCCCCCAGCAGACTCCAGTCTTAGAAACTGTGACCGAGAGAGGATAGGGGCCAGGGCTCGATCCCTGGAACAGAGGAGACACTTCGCAGAAGAGAAAGATTAGCAAGAATAACTCATAACAAGAATTCACAACTTGCAATCGGCAAACATTCAATGTTAAAGTAAAACAACTTGTAAGATGGCAGGAATAAAGCGCTGGGAGGGCGTGCAGTGTCCCCTGCTGCCTCGGAGAAAGGGAATTACCGGTAAGTACCAAATTCCTTATTTCTCCTCCCAGCAGCAGGGGACACTGCAGTCTACACGTGTGGGATAGTACCAAAGCACTAAACCCGGGAGGGAGAGCGCTGAGAATCCTGCAAAACAGCTCTGCCGAAAGATGCCTCCTCACTGGCAAAGCTGTCAAACTTATAGAACTTGGCGAAGGTGCTAGCACCCACCCAAGTGGCCGCCCTACAAACCTGTGTGAGCGAAACACCTCTGGCCGCAGCCCACGATGTGCTTACGGCCCTTGTTGAATGGGCGGAAATCCCTGAAGGGAGGACTTGGTTAGCCCTAGCATAGGCCTCCTTGATTGTGAGGCACAACCACCGAGCCAGCGTCTGCTTGGACGCCGGCCAACCCTTCTTTCCTGCTCCATACAACACGAAAAGACTATCCGTCTTTCTCCACGATGTCGTTCTGGAAACGTAGATACGCAGAGCGCGCACCACGTCCAAGGATTTCATATCTCGCGAAAGGGCTGGAACCACAATAGGCTGGTTCACGAGGAACGAAGAAACCACCTTGGGAAGGAAACCCTGGCGAGTTCTGAGTTCCGCCCTGTCCTTGTGGAAAACCAGAAACGGGGAACGACAGGAAAGAGCCCCAAGCTCCGACACCCTGCGGGCCGAAGCCAGCGCCATCAACATGACCGTCTTCCACGTCAAGAACCTTAGATCCACCGAGTCCAAGGGCTCAAAAATATCAGATCTTAGGAATTTCAGAACCAACTCCAAATCCCATGGCTCTGAGGGCGGAACGAAGGGAGACTGTATGCGAACAACCCCCTTTAAGAAGGTCTTCTGTGAAAAAACACGATAGGGCAGACACCTGGACCTTCAAAGACGCCAGTCTGAGACCCTTCTCTAAACCCGATTGTAAGAACTCCAACAAACGGTAAAGATGAAACACTGCCCTTGGCACTGATCTAGCTTCGCACCAGGCTATGTAGGATTTCCAAATCCTGTGATAATGAGAAGCGGTCACCTCCTTCCTAGCTTTCAGCATAGTTGGAACTACAGACTGCGGTATTCCACGTCTCCTTAACAAGTCGGCTTCAACAGCCACGCCGTTAAACGTAGAGACTCTAAGCCGGGGTAGATGAATGGTCCTTGTTGTAGAAGATCCTGTCTGAGTGGGAGGCGCCACTGCACATCCGCCTGAAGAAGCTTGAGGTCCGAATACCAGGCCCGTCTCGGCCAGTCCGGGGCAATCAGAATTACTGAAGCGGACCCTCTTTTTATGCGCTTGAGCAGTCTTGCTATGAGTGGAAATGGCGGAAACGCATATATCAGCTGGAAATCCCATGGGATGGAGAATGCATCCCCCGCCAGAGCTTCCGGATCCCGAGACCTGGCACAATACCGAGGTACCTTCCGATTCAACCTGGAGGCCATCAAATCCATCTGAGGCATGCCCCACCGGACCGTCAACTGATGAAAAACCTCCGGATGAAGGGCCCACTCTCCCGGGTGGAAGTCCTGTCTGCTCAAATAATCCGCCTGCCAATTCTCCACGCCCGGCAGAAACACCGCAGAGAATCGAGGGACAAACGCCTCGGCCCATTCCAAGATAGGACGCACCTCGCGCATGGCCGCACGACTTTTGGTTCCTCCCTGTCGATTTATGTATGCGACCGCAGTCGCATTGTCCGACTGGACTCTTACCGGACGTCCCCTGAGCAAGTTGTGTGCCTGACCCAAAGCCAACCTGATTGCTCTTAGTTCCAGGACATTTATCGGAAGGCTTGCCTCCTGAGCCGACCACCGGCCCTGAAAAGTCTGGTTGAGAACAAAAGCTCCCCAGCCCCTGAGGCTGGCGTCGGTGGTCAGTATCGTCCAACTGCATGGACTGAAACTCCGGCCCTGGAGCAAATTGGGAGTGTGAAGCCACCATTGAAGTGACTGACTAGCTGCTCTTGACAGGGTTATCTTCCCGTGTATCTGTAGATGCGACCCTGACCACTGTGACAGTAGGTTCCATTGGAACGTTCTGGTATGAAATCTGCCGTACGAGATGGCCTCGAAAGAGGCTACCATCCTCCCCAGCATCTTGGTGCACAACAGGATCGAAACTATGCCGGGAGCTAGGACCTGTCGTACCTTTGACTGCAGCGCAGCGATCTTGTCCATTGGAAGAAATACCGCCTCCTGCTCCGTATCCAAAATAAGGCCCAGAAATTGAAGCCTCTGTGTTGGATTGAGTTGAGACTTGCCGAAGTTCAAGATCCAACCATTTTGGACCAGAAAAGAACATGTGGCCAGAGCGTCTGCTATCAATTTGTTCTGAGAAGAAGCCTTTATCAAGAGATCGTCCAGGTATGGGATGATCGTTATCCCCTGTAACCTGAGTACCGCCACCATGCAGGCCATGATCTTGGTAAAGACCCTGGGAGCGGACAACAGGCCGAAGGGCAGAGCCCTGAACTGGAAATGAGAAGCCTGTATTGCGAACCTTAGAAACCTCTGGTGAGGTTTAGGATAGGCCTTACGGAGCCGTCCGGCTTGGGGACTACGAACACATTGGAGTAAAACCCCTGTCCCCTCTGATGTTCTGGCACCGGTATTATTACAGAAGCGTCCAAAAGCTTTTGAACTGAATCCTGTAAGGCCTTTTTTGTCTGATCCAGCTTTGGAAGGCCCATTGGAAAGAATCTTACTGGAGGTGGCGCTGAAAATTGAAGTCTGTATCCATGTGCAATAATTTGCAAGACCCACTCGTCCCTGCAGTGAGTCTCCCAAACCTGAGGGAACAACAACAGACGAGCGCCCACCCTGGATTCTCCCACTAGAGCCGGAAGACCGTCATGCCACGGTCTTGTCGGAAGCCTTGGGCTCCTGGCGACGTGCTGGAGCAGCAGCGGCCGCTGCTGTTCCCGCCCCTCTACCTCTGCGGCCTCTAAAGGCCGTAAAACCTCCTCTGGGCCTGCCTCTAAAGGCAGAGGAGCCTCGAAAGGACCGAAAGGACTGAGTGAGGGACCGCCTCTTAGGCGGAGGAGCGGCTGTAGGTAAGAATGTAGACTTATCCCCCGTGGCCTGGGAGATAAGTTTATCGAGCTCTGGCCCGAAAAGCATATCCCCTGTGAACGGCAAGGCTTCAACAGCTTTTTTAATTTCAGCCTCAGCCTGCCATGACCTCAACCAGACCGACCGTCTGGCTACCACAGCTGACGCAGAAATTCTGGCTCCTAGAGTCGAAATGTCTGCCGCTGCCTCACCTATGTACGTTGAAGCATCCCTGATGCCTTCCGCCATAGGCAACAAATCTGCCACAGGCATATTTTGCTCCAGACCAGCCACAAGATCAGCAGCCCATTGCTCCATAGCCCTGGCCACCCAAGCAGAGGCCAAAGCAGGACGCAAAAGGACCCCTGCCGTGGAATAAATGGTCTTTAGTGAGCAATCTAAACGCCTATCCTGCGCCTCCTTCAAAGAGGCCACCCCGGGGACAGGCAGCGTGGCTCGCTTAGATAACCTGGATAGCGAGATATCCGGAGTGGGAGGAGTCTCCCACTTGGTCCTGGATTCAGGAAAGAAAGGATATAGTGTCCTTAGGCGAGCTGACACCTGGAATTTCCTATCCGGACACTTCCATATAGAGAGGAGAGGAGAGTCTAATTCCTCCGAATCCGGAAAACACAACTCTTGTCTTTGAGAGCGTCCAAAAATGGACACCTGGGGAGTAACCTCAGGCTCCTCTAATTTCAGAGTGGACCTAACAGCTCTAACAAGCCCCTCCACACCCTGTGATTCATCCTCCCCTACATCCAAGGGTTGGATATCCTCCACAGGGGGAAGAACCTCTCCTTCCTCTATAATATAATCCTCATGGTCTGAATCATCAGCCAAAAACAGAGAGGGCATAGCCTTTCTTTTAGTTACAGCAGCAGCCGAAGGTCTCTTAGCAGGACCTGCCATAGACTGAGTTAAAGAGTCCACTGACTGAATTAAGGATTGAGCCCAAGCAGGCTCTGCAGAGGTCAATCTAGAGAGCTGAGTCTGAAACACCTCTCTATCCTTCCTAGAGGCAGCCATTTCAGCATTCAGATTAGACAGCAGTGATTGCAGCACCTCTGAGGAAACAGCAGGTGCCTGCCCAGGTGCTGCAGGAGCAGCAGTAATTTGAGAAGCCTTATAGCAAATCTCACAGAGGGAACACCCTCTAACATGTTGTGTGTATTGCTGCTTACAGCTCTTGCAGGAATAAACCTTCAAAGCAGCCTTAGATGAAGTTGCTTTTCCTGCCATCCTGCCCAGTTAATGTAACAATACTGACAGACACACAACACCAGTCACACAAGAACACCCCAAATACAGCCCAACAGCAGGGAAATACCCAGTAAAGTAGCCCTGAAGTCTGGCAAGTTACAGGGGAAGAGGAGCCAATTAATAACCCCCGATTCTTGTGTGTGTAATGTACCCCTTAAGACTTACAGTGTCCCTGTAGTCCGCTGGGGAGCGCTGAGCTGCACAGGTAACAGAGGTCCCGTTCTGTACAGCAACTGCAGAGAGAGAGCACCGCAAACACCACCTCACAGCTCCAAAGCTCAGAGATAAGAGAGAGAAGCAAGCTCCGCCCTCCTCTCTTACGCTGAGGCGCGAAAACCAAGCCCGCCCCAAACAGCCGGCATACTGGAGGGTGCGCTGACGTCACCACCGCGAGTCAGCTCTCTCTGCCACCGACCATCGCGCTTAATGGCCGCCCCCTGTCTGGCGCGCAGCGCCCTTACATGTCACCGGCGTCCCTGGAGTTCGGGGGAGATAGCCCAGGACCCGCGACGCACACCGCATGCAGCTGCGGGCGGGTCCCCGGAACGGAGGCTCCGGTGGCTGGACAGTGGAGGGAGGCTGCATGCAGGCCCGACCATGTCCCTCCAGGGTCCCACGTCGCAGACAGGCATTCCCAGCCTGTCTGTGTCCAAGCATATATAAAAAAAAAAAAAAAAAGAATAAATGAAAAGCCTAATCTCCTTAGGAGACATAGCCCGGGAGTCCGACTCCTCCGGGCACTTTTTCTAAGACTGGAGTCTGCTGGGGGATAGCGGGGGGAGGAGCCAGCTGTATTCAAATTTCTTAAAGTGCCGACTCCTCCAATGCACCCACACTATCCCACACGTGTAGACTGCAGTGTCCCCTGCTGCTGGGAGGAGAAAGCCCCATTAGTGGATGCATCAGTTGCTAGACTGTCAAAGGCCACTGCCTTGCCGGTCCAGGGGGGTGCTGCCTTTAAGGACCCGGTGGATAAAAAAGTGGAAGGCTGTTTGAAGGCTATTTTTGAAGGTGTGGGTTATACCTTGAGACCCATTATTGCGTCTGCTTGGGTCACAAAAGCCATGATTTAAGTGGGCGGAGGAGCTGTCTGGGATACTCCACCAAAATTCAGAGGCTTTTATTCTGGCAGAAAAATTGAGATCTGCCGCAGAGTATGTGTGTGAGGCTGGCCTTTGAAATATCTGGATATACGGTTATTGTGTCAGTGAAAGATACCTTTATATGTGTCAAGCTCCTGTATATACAGTGAGTACGGTACGAATCTCTGGATACCAGCCCATCACACTTGGTATTTGTCTCTAGATTACACACACTGGTGGTCCCCTAAAGATACCTTGATACACGTTTTCACACACCTCTACCTGTGAGTCTGGGTACGGATCCCCCCTTTATGGGTGTCTCACTCTAAACACTCCTTTTTGTGTTTTTTTATTCTAACACAAGTTTTTTATTCATTTTGTTTCTCCACTTCATGAGACAACATCATCCTGTGGACTACACAATATTCAGCGCCACCAGACCTTCTTTTTTCCTGGAGATAGCTGAACCTGCCTGGGCTTTGGCTCTGGGCAGATCTATGAATGCTCTTACTGAGGCTTTGAATAGGCAGAAGGATTCTTTGATAGGGTCTCCTGGCCACTTTACCTCATCTTAGATGTCTGGAGGGTCAGTTACCCCGGCTCAGGGGGACCCCATTTTGCTGCAGGATACTGCTCAGGGAGTTCATAAAATGACTGCCCTGATGGAGCAGTTTACAAAATCCTCTGATGAGAGTGTGCTTAGGCACCCTGTGTCTACACCACCTATTATTCAGGATTTGGATGGTGATGGTGGGTGTGATGAGAACTTGAGTTGGGACATGAGTGATGAAGCTGAGGCTTTAACTTCAGGCATTGAGGATTTGATTGTGGCTGTTAAACAGACCTTGAATCTTGCAGAGGAGGAAAAAACTCCTGTCTCTTGTGTGTTTAAAAAGAGTCGCAGAGACCCTGTGTGTTTCCCCTCTGATGAGGGAATGACATCTCTTATAAATGAAGCAGGAAAGACTCCTGATAAGAGATCGTTGATGGCAAAGAGGTATGCAAATATGTACCCTATGCCAGAGGAGCATACCAAATTATGGGAAAAATAAGGAATTTGGTACTTACCGGTAATTCCCTTTCTCCGAGGCAGCAGGGGACACTGCAGTCTACACGTGTGGGATAGTGTGGGTGCATTGGAGGAGTCGGCACTTTAAGAAATTTGAATACAGCTGGCTCCTCCCCCCGCTATCCCCCAGCAGACTCCAGTCTTAGAAACTGTGACCGAGAGAGGATAGGGGCCAGGGCTCGATCCCTGGAACAGAGGAGACACTTCGCAGAAGAGAAAGATTAGCAAGAATAACTCATAACAAGAATTCACAACTTGCAATCGGCAAACATTCAATGTTAAAGTAAAACAACTTGTAAGATGGCAGGAATAAAGCGCTGGGAGGGCGTGCAGTGTCCCCTGCTGCCTCGGAGAAAGGGAATTACCGGTAAGTACCAAATTCCTTATTTCTCCTCCCAGCAGCAGGGGACACTGCAGTCTACACGTGTGGGATAGTACCAAAGCACTAAACCCGGGAGGGAGAGCGCTGAGAATCCTGCAAAACAGCTCTGCCGAAAGATGCCTCCTCACTGGCAAAGCTGTCAAACTTATAGAACTTGGCGAAGGTGCTAGCACCCACCCAAGTGGCCGCCCTACAAACCTGTGTGAGCGAAACACCTCTGGCCGCAGCCCACGATGTGCTTACGGCCCTTGTTGAATGGGCGGAAATCCCTGAAGGGAGGACTTGGTTAGCCCTAGCATAGGCCTCCTTGATTGTGAGGCACAACCACCGAGCCAGCGTCTGCTTGGACGCCGGCCAACCCTTCTTTCCTGCTCCATACAACACGAAAAGACTATCCGTCTTTCTCCACGATGTCGTTCTGGAAACGTAGATACGCAGAGCGCGCACCATGTCCAAGGATTTCATATCTCGCGAAAGGGCTGGAACCCCAATAGGCTGGTTCACGAGGAACGAAGAAACCACCTTGGGAAGGAAACCCTGGCGAGTTCTGAGTTCCGCCCTGTCCTTGTGGAAAACCAGAAACGGGGAACGACAGGAAAGAGCCCCAAGCTCCGACACCCTGCGGGCCGAAGCCAGCGCCATCAACATGACCGTCTTCCACGTCAAGAACCTTAGATCCACCGAGTCCAAGGGCTCAAAAATATCAGATCTTAGGAATTTCAGAACCAACTCCAAATCCCATGGCTCTGAGGGCGGAACGAAGGGAGACTGTATGCGAACAACCCCCTTTAAGAAGGTCTTCTGTGAAAAAACACCGATAGGGCAGACACCTGGACCTTCAAAGACGCCAGTCTGAGACCCTTCTCTAAACCCGATTGTAAGAACTCCAACAAACGGTAAAGATGAAACACTGCCCTTGGCACTGATCTAACCGACCATCGCGCTTAATGGCCGCCCCCTGTCTGGCGCGCAGCGCCCTTACATGTCACCGGCGTCCCTGGAGTTCGGGGGAGATAGCCCAGGACCCGCGACGCACACCGCATGCAGCTGCGGGCGGGTCCCCGGAACGGAGGCTCCGGTGGCTGCATGCAGGCCCGACCATGTACCTCCAGGGTCCCACGTCGCAGACAGGCATTGAGTCTGGGTACGGATCCCCCCTTTATGGGTGTCTCACTCTAAACACTCCTTTTTGTGTTTTTTTATTCTAACACAAGTTTTTTATTCATTTTGTTTCTCCACTTCATGAGACAACATCATCCTGTGGACTACACAATATTCAGCACCACCAGACCTTCTTTTTTCCTGAAGCATCTACCAGCGGGACTACTACAGTGGGTCTCCCTTCTGGTCCAGTGGCAGCAAGGATACTATAGCGCCTTGGGACTTTTCACAACCCCCCCTTTTTTTCACTAAGGTTCAGCTATCTCCGTTCTGGGGGCGCCTGACCCACAGGGAACAGCCTCACAGGACGGGCATAAATCCCCCTGATCCTCATGTTCACATGTAAATTTAGCCTCACACTTTTTGCAGTAACTAAACATGTCCAGCGCTCCCTCCTCCACAGCAG
Source organism: Crinia signifera (assembly GCF_055691185.1). Classification (NCBI taxonomy): domain Eukaryota; kingdom Metazoa; phylum Chordata; class Amphibia; order Anura; family Myobatrachidae; genus Crinia; species Crinia signifera. The sequence continues at coordinate 478,001,737 of NC_139217.1, read as the reverse complement.
CAGAAGTAAAACCCTCAGCCATGTATCTAAACACAAATGCAAAATGAACAGGCACCGCACAGAGCAATGTATCAGTGTACTTATCGGAGCTGGTAATCCTGTCAGCGATCAGCGAGGGAAGCGCTTCTCTGAAGAGACTGGAGACTGTGTAAAATCACCCTGTCAGCTCCGCAGCACAGTGAAAAAGGCGCCAAACACAGGGCAGGAAGAGTTCTCTTTAAAAAAGTCAGTCCACACAGTCTCAAGCAGAGACCAAGTCTCTGCATCAGGAGGGAGACCAGTCCATCTGGTGCATTTCTCCCCCTTCATCCGCTCCCGCAGTTGTCTCTCTCACCTCCTTGTACCTCCCCTCAGTGGGACCACAATGGAGCTGTCCAGCAGCGCTGGACTCCTGTAAGGGACTTCACTTCCCTGGCGGGATTTCCGTCCCTAAACCCTTCAAGATGGCGGGCGCCATAGCGGGGGGTCCGTCCCCCACGATCCCCTTCTGCAAGGAGCCGGTTAGGACACCCCCGGGGCCCAGGAAAGTCTCTATCCTAAAGAGACTAAGCGCTGTGCAGAGGGAATAAAAAGGTGTCCCTCTGCACACAGAGAGCTGACAGGACGCGCTTCTGTCAGCCTCTGCTGCGCTCTCAGTGTGTGTACACTTCAGTGAGAAGCGACACACTGGCAAACCTGCTCTAGCTAGTGCATTAATAAAATAATAAAAAGCCTAACTAATCTGAAAAAAATCCACAAAAAAAAAACGCAGCTGCAGCGCAGCATAGCACCCACTCCTGTGGGCACCTAAAACTAACTGGAGCATTATGGGATGCAGTAGGGAGGAGCCTGCTCCCAAAGAATTAGAAGCATAGGTGCCTGGCTAATGCGGACCCTCCTACATCCCATCGTGAAGCTGTGTCACCGGACTGGACGAAAGAGAAAGTGGCATTATTACTTCTTTCTTTCTACTGCTGTTACCTCTCCCTATGCAACCAAGCATCTGACTTGCCTTCTTCATTGCTTTGTTACATTGCCTCCCTGCCTTTAAGTCCCCTGAAATAGTGACACCTAGATCCCTCTCTTCCTCAGTAGTTTCCATTATAGTGCCATTTATACTATATTTAGTCTTTGGATTTCTGAGACCCAAGTGCATGATTTTGCATTTTTTTGGCAATAAACTGTAGTTGTCATGCTCTTGACCATTCCTCTAATCTACCTAGATCACGGGTGTCAAACACAATGCCCGCGGGCCAAATCCGGCCCGCCAGACCTCGTCATGTGGCCCTCGTGAGGAGATAGCACGCAGGGGCAGTGTGTCTAAAACAGGAGTGCTGCGGTCCACGACCGCGGCCGCCTTACCTGTTCCTCCACTGTCGGCGGCCATGTTCCTGTAGGCACATATGTATGCGGCTACAGAAACATGGCCGCCGGCCGCCTGTTCCCTCTGATGCCCAGCAGTGACAGACACTGGGTGGGGACCGGGAGTCGGGGACAGTGTGGCCGCAGCAAGCAGTGAAGAAAAGCTGGAAGCCGCAGCAGCTGCAGGACAGACGGAGAAACAGTAAGTGAGGATGAGGATCACACTCACAATAAAAAAAAAATATATATATCTGCTGTTTCCTGAGGTGTCCCCGTGTATAATAATAATGCCATGACACCACAGGCTGCTCCTCCTGTATAATCATTTATGTGTCATGGCATTACTTTTATTATATTATACAGGGGGAGCAGTCTGTGGTGTCATGGCATTATTATTATTATTATACAGGGGGAGCAGCCTGTGGTGTCATGGCATTCATTTTATATTATACAGGGGGAGCAGCCTGTGGTGTCATGGCATTATAATTATACAGGGGGACCTACAGATACAACCAGCCCTTTGAGGGTGACCAAACTGCTGATGCGGCCCCCGATGAATTTGAGTTTGACACCCCTGACCTAGATCATCAATCATTTGTATTCCCCCTCCTGGTGTGTCTACCCTGTTGCATACCTTTGAGTCATCTGCAAAAAGGCACATTTTACCCTCAATTCCATTATCACCAATACAGATATTAAAAAGCACTGGTCCAAGTACAGATCCCTGGGGTATGCCACTTGTAACCTTTCCCTCCTTTGACTGTACTCCGTTTACTATAACTCTCTGCTTTCTGTCCTGCAACCACGCTCTTATCCATTCAACTATCTTAGAATCCAATCCCAAGCTTTCAAGTTTATTCAACAGTCTGCGATGTGGGACAGTGTCAAAAGCGAACCATTGCCCCATCGTCCGCCCCTCCTGGTACCAGCCCAGCACCTCCAAGCTCTGCACTCTGCCAGCTACCACCATCAAGGCCTGGTCTGTGGTCAGTGACCAGTGGGGACCCAGCCAATTCCAGCCAGAGTGTCAGCAGCGTGGACATATCATTCATCTCTCCTACACGTGGAACGATGAGGCCATAATCCTGCATGATGCGTCGTTCATCTTTCCCCCTTCTGAAGGGATCAGTAGGCACCCACATCAGGTCGTCATCATGCCCACACACGGTAAGTGTCGTTCTGATAGGTCACAAACGGCCATACTGTTTATAAAGTCTTACAGTGTGAGCAGGATTCCCTGCACTGTCGCTCAGCAGCACGTGACCAATGGCTGTGAGGGTGAATAGCGGCCGGTGGAGCGATAGAGTTTAGGCTTCGGCTGCTAGCTGTTGTACATGAATGTGGAATGCTGCACGTAACCCGCTCTGTATCATTTACTAGCGACCCGCCCCAGCCTCACACAGGAGCAATAAGGAATTTCCATGTACTACGACCAGTATCCACTTCCGAAATACAGTATTTACATTGTACAGCAGATGCATTTACTATGACCGAGCAGCCACACATGCAGGTTCCCCCGTGCTCTCACATGCATGCTGTACTAAAACTACCACTGCTCGCAGCCACCAGCCTTAAGGAGGGATCAAAAGTACATTGAGGATGTGACCGAGGCACAGAAAGAGAGAGAAGTCAGAGGAACACATCGGGTGGAAGAGGCAGGCAGAGGTACATATCAGGAGGGGCACATGGGGATGTAAGAGGTAGAGGCACAGTTGGTGAGGCAGAGGCACTCATGGGGGCAAAGACACGCTTGGTGACAGCCACCCCACCCCGCTGAGTGCTTCAGTTCCCACCTTTGGAGGACAAACACTGTATACCGCAAAAGTCTCAATATCCGAGCAATGAACCAGATCTCTGACTTAGAGACACTGGGTCACTCCATTTTGGGAAACCCCATGATTTGACCAGCCAAGACCCCATCCATGCTGTCCCCCCGGTGGTGTGTAACCTGAAGCACAACCTCAGCGATGTACCATAAATTTGTTGAGGGAGGAGCCAGCAATCTACCCTCAGCGCCGTTACCCGATTAGCACAAGGCAGCCCCCTCTACACATCCGCCACTTCCAGCCTTTGCTTTGTCCTGCGGTACCTGAACTATCCCTATAGTCAATACAACTCTTCTAGATATTTTCCCCTGGGATCCTTGCAGGGGGCTCTGCAGCACACACAGAGAGGGCTCCGAAGCCCATGCAGAGCACACAGAGGGGGGCTCCGCAGGTACAAACAGAGGGGCACCAAAACTTCTTATTAACCACAGATGTTCTATAGTAAATCACCTCCACTCCATATATAGCGAGGTCCTCAAAGGGGTTGGCTGCAATAAGGACATCTCCAATGTAAGTCTAGAAGAGAAGGAAAAGGACCAATTACATCACATCTGTCACCGCAGGGTCCTCCCCCGTTACATCACATCTGTCACCGCAGGGTCCTCCCCCATTACATCACATCTGTCACCGCAGGGTACTCCCCCGTTACATCACATCTGTCACCGCAGGGTCCTCCCCCGTTACATCACATCTGTCACCGCAGGGTCCTCCCCCGTTACATCACATCTGTCACCACAGGGTCCTCCCCCGTTACATCACATCTGTCACCGCAGGGTCCTCCCCCGTTACATCACATCTGTCACCGCAGGGTCCTCCCCCATTACATCACATCTGTCACCGCAGGGTACTCCCCCGTTACATCACATCTGTCACCGCAGGGTCCTCCCCCGTTACATCACATCTGTCACCGCAGGGTCCTCCCCCATTACATCACATCTGTCACCGCAGGGTACTCCCCCGTTACATCACATCTGTCACCGCAGGGTCCTCCCCCGTTACATCACATCTGTCACCGCAGGGTCCTCCCCCGTTACATCACATCTGTCACCGCAGGGTACTCCCCCGTTACATCACATCTGTCACCGCAGGGTCCTCCCCCGTTACATCACATCTGTCACCGCAGGGTCCTCCCCCGTTACATCACATCTGTCACCGCAGGGTACTCCCCCGTTACATCACATCTGTCACCGCAGGGTCCTCCCCCTTTACATCACATCTGTCACCGCAGGGTCCTCCCCCGTTACATCACATCTGTCACCGCAGGGTCCTCCCCCATTACATCACATCTGTCACCGCAGGGTACTTCTCCATCCCATCTGTCACCGCAGGGTCCTCGCCTGTTACATCACATCTGTCACCGCAGGGTCCTCCCCCGTTACATCACATCTGTCACTGCAGGGTCCTCCCCCGTTACATCTGTCACCGCAGGGTCCTCGCCCGTTACATCACATCTGTCACTGCAGGGTCCTCCCCCGTTACATCTGTCACCGCAGGGTCCTCGTCCGTTACATCACATCTGTCACTGCAGGGTACTTCTCCATCACATCTGTCACCGCAGGGTCCTCCCCCGTTACATCACATCTATCACCGCAGGGTCCTCCCCCATTACATCACATCTATCACCGCAGGGTCCTCCCCCATTACATCACATCTGTCACTGCAGGGTCCTCCCCCATTACATCACATCTGTCACCGCAGGGTACGCCCCCAATACATCACATCTGTCACCAAAGGGTACTCCCCCGTTACATCACATCTGTCACCGCAGGGTCCTCCCCCATTACATCACATCTGTCACCGCAGGGTCCTCCCCCAATACATCACATCTGTCACCGCAGGGTACGCCCCCATTACATCACATCTGTCACCACAGGGTACTCCCCCGTTACATCACATCTGTCACCGCAGGGTCCTCCCCCATTACATCACATCTGTCACCGCAGGGTCCTCCCCCAATACATCACATCTGTCACCGCAGGGTACGCCCCCATTACATCACATCTGTCACCAAAGGGTACTGCCCCGTTACATCACATCTGTCACCGCAGGGTCCTCCCCCGTTACATCACATCTGTCACCGCAGGGTCCTCCCCCGTTATATCACATCTGTCACCGCAGGGTCCTCCCCCTTTACATCACATCTGTCACCGCAGGGTCCTCCCCCGTTACATCATATCTGTCACCGCAGGGTCCTCCCCCTTTACAAGTGCTGGAATAGGGGGAGGGGGTAGGGGAAGAAGTTCTGCACAAGAGTATTATGTTGGTATTCACGTACATATCCCCAGTTACTAATTGCCGTGTTTCAATTGCAGTTAGTGCATGAATGGGGGTGCTGCCAGAGACAAAGGTAATAGTACAAGAGCAAAAAAGAAAAGGGTTGTCTCTGTTGTTGGCGCACTAGAGAAAGATTAATTTAAATTTTAATTAATCTTTCTCTAGTGCGCCAACAACAGAGACAACCCTTTTCTTTTTTGCTCCTCCCCCTTTACATCACATCTGTCACCGCAAGGTACTCCCCCATTACATCACATCTGTCACCGCAGGGTACTCCCCCGTTACATCACATCTGTCACCGCAGGGTCCTCCCCCGTTACATCACATCTGTCACCGCAGGGTCCTCCCCCGTTACATCACATCTGTCACCGCAGGGTACTCCCCCGTTACATCACATATGTCACCGCAGGGTCCTCCCCCGTTACATCACATCTGTCACCGCAGGGTCCTCCCCCATTACATCACATCTGTCACCGCAGGGTACTTCTCCATCCCATCTGTCACCGCAGGGTCCTCGCCCGTTACATCACATCTGTCACCGCAGGGTCCTCCCCCGTTACATCACATCTGTCACTGCAGGGTCCTCCCCCGTTACATCTGTCACCGCAGGGTCCTCGCCCGTTACATCACATCTGTCACTGCAGGGTCCTCCCCCGTTACATCTGTCACCGCAGGGTCCTCGTCCGTTACATCACATCTGTCACTGCAGGGTACTTCTCCATCACATCTGTCACCGCAGGGTCCTCCCCCGTTACATCACATCTATCACCGCAGGGTCCTCCCCCATTACATCACATCTGTCACCGCAGGGTCCTCCCCCATTACATCACATCTGTCACCGCAGGGTACGCCCCCAATACATCACATCTGTCACCAAAGGGTACTCCCCCGTTACATCACATCTGTCACCGCAGGGTCCTCCCCCATTACATCACATCTGTCACCGCAGGGTCCTCCCCCAATACATCACATCTGTCACCGCAGGGTACTCCCCCATTACATCACATCTGTCACCACAGGGTACTCCCCCGTTACATCACATCTGTCACCGCAGGGTCCTCCCCCATTACATCACATCTGTCACCGCAGGGTCCTCCCCCAATACATCACATCTGTCACCGCAGGGTACGCCCCCATTACATCACATCTGTCACCAAAGGGTACTCCCCCGTTACATCACATCTGTCACCGCAGGGTCCTCCCCCGTTACATCACACCTGTCACCGCAGGGTCCTCCCCCATTACATCACATCTGTCACCGCAGGGTCCACCCCCGTTATATCACATCTGTCACCGCAGGGTCCTCCCCCTTTACATCACATCTGTCACCGCAGGGTCCTCCCCCGTTACATCATATCTGTCACCGCAGGGTCCTCCCCCTTTACAAGTGCTGGAATAGGGGGAGGGGGTAGGGGAAGAAGTTCTGCACAAGAGTATTATGTTGGTATTCACGTACATATCCCCAGTTACTAATTGCCGTGTTTCAATTGCAGTTAGTGCATGAATGGGGGTGCTGCCAGAGACAAAGGTAATAGTACAAGAGCAAAAAAGAAAAGGGTTGTCTCTGTTGTTGGCGCACTAGAGAAAGATTAATTTAAATTTTAATTAATCTTTCTCTAGTGCGCCAACAACAGAGACAACCCTTTTCTTTTTTGCTCCTCCCCCTTTACATCACATCTGTCACCGCAAGGTACTCCCCCATTACATCACATCTGTCACCGCAGGGTACTCCCCCGTTACATCACATCTGTCACCGCAGGGTCCATCCCCATTATATCACATCTATCACCGCAGGGTCCATCCCCATTACATCACATCTGTCACCGCAGGGTCCTCGCCCGTTACATTACATCTGTCACCGCAGGGTACTCCCCCATTGCATCACATCTGTCACCGCAGAGTACTCCCCCGTTACATCACATCTGTCACCGCAAGGTACTCCCCCGTTACATCACATCTGTCACCAAAGGGTACTCCCCCATTACATCACATCTGTCACCGCAGGGTACTCCCCCATTACATCACATCTGTCACCAGAGGGTACTCCCCCATTACATCACATCTGTCACCGCAGGGTCCTCCCCCGTTACATCACATCTGTCACCGCAAGGTACTCCCCCGTTACATCACATCTGTCACCAAAGGGTACTCCCCCATTACATCACATCTGTCACCGCAGGGTACTCCCCCATTACATCACATCTGTCACCAGAGGGTACTCCCCCATTACATCACATCTATCACCGCAGGGTAATTCCCCATTACAACACATCTGTCACCGCAGGGTCCTCCCCCCATTACATCACATCTGTCACCACAGGGTACTCCCCCCATTACATCACATCTGTCACCGCAGGGTACTTCCCCATTACATCTGTCACCGCAGGGTCCTCCCCCATTACATCACATCTGTTAATTGATAAGGGGACAGGTAAGGGGGGTAGGGGCATGTAATGGGTAAGGGGACAGGAAATGGGGACAGTGGCAAATAAAAGAAAGCTACATGAGAGGGCAGGAAATGGGTAAGGGGACAAGTAAGGGTTTAGGACACTGGAGGGGGCAGGTGAGAGGTGCATGGGCAGGTTATGAGGACCGGGGGTGGGGGTAGGTAATGAAAGACAGGAGCAGGTAATGGGGGCAGGGGTCATGTAATGGGGGACAGGTAATGAGGACAGGTGGCAGGAATTAAGGACGGAGGCAGGTAATGAGGATGGGGGCATGTACGGGGTCAGGTAATAGGGGACAGGGTCAGGTAATAGGGGACGGGTAATGGAGATGGGGGCCGGTAATAGGGGACAGGGGGCAGGTAATGAGGACAGGTAAAGGATAAGATACATGAGAGGGCAGAAAATGGATAAGGGGGTATGTAAGGGATAAGGACAAAGGGGGGGCAGGTAATAGGTAAGCGGATAGGAAATGGCAGGAGATCAGGGAAGGTAATTAGGGAACAGGGGCAGGTAAAGAGGATAGGGACAGGGCAGCTAAGGGTACAGGAAATCAGGATGGAGGCAGTTAATTGATAAGGGGACAGGTAAGGAGGGTAGGGGCATGTAAGGGCTATTTCACACGCGAAACCCCGCACTGCCAGGAAGCCATGCCGCACACAGTAGTTTTTAATGGACACTATTGTGTCCATTCACACGGGACAGCCACGGCCCGGCCGCCTGGTTGCAGCCGGATCCCACCACTGGAAGGGACGGCTGCCAGGCTGTGGCCATCCCCTCCATTCTAAACTGCTGTGTGCGGCACGGCTTCTTGACCGTGTGGGGTTTCGCCGCCCGGCAGGAGCCGGAGCGTGTGAAATAGCCCAAAGGGGGACAGTGGCAGGTAAAAGAAAGCTACATGAGAGGGCAGGAAATGGGTAAGGCATACCTGCCAACATGACCCACTCCAGGAGGGACACATTGCTCTGCTCCTGGACTACTCCCTTAATTTATGATTGTCATTACCTGTGTCGAAACACCTTTCTTATCAATTAACCTGTGTGAAACAGGTGATGGCAATCATACAGTGTGAGGGAAGTCCAGGAACAGAGCATTCTGTCCCTCCATGTTTGGAGGTATGGGTAAGGGGGTAGGTAAGGGATCAGGACACTGGAGGGGGCAGGTTATGGGGACTGTGGAAGGTAATAGGGGCGGGGGCAGGTAATGAAGGACAGGAGCAGGTGATGGGGGCAGGTTATGGGGGACAGGTGGCAGGAATTGAGGACGGGGTCATGTACGGGGTCAGGTAATGGGGGACGGGTAATGGATAAGGATACATGAGAGGGCAGGAAATGGGTAAGGGGGCATGTAAGGGATAAGGACACAGGGGGGGCAGGTAATAGGTAAGCGGATAGGAAATGGCAGGAGATGAGGGAAGGTAATTAGGGAACAGGGGCAGGTAAAAAGGACAGGGCAGCTAAGGGTACAGGAAATGAGGATGGAGGCAGTTAATTGGTAAGGGGGGTAGGGTCATGTAATGGGTAAGGGGACAGGAAATGGGGGACAGTGGCAGGTAAAAGAAAGCTACATGAGAGGGCAGGAAATGGGTAAAGGGGCAGGTAAGGGATCAGGACACTGGAGGGGGCAGGTTATGGGGACTGTGGAAGGTAATGGGGACGGGGCAGGTAATGAAGGACAGGAGCAGGTAATGGGGGTCAGGTAATGGGGACATGGGCAGGTTATGAAGGACAGGGGCAGGTAATGGGGGCAGGTGGCAGGAATTGAGGACGGGATCAGGTAATGGGGACGGGACAGGTAATGGGGACGGGACAGGTAATGAAGGTCAGGTAATGGGGACATGGGCAGGTTATGGGGACTGTGGAAGGTAATGGGGACGGGGCAGGTAATGAAGGACAGGAGCAGGTAATGGGGACGGGGCAGGTTATGAAGGACAGGAGCAGGTAATGGGGGCAGGTGGCAGGAATTGAGGACGGGATCAGGTAATGGGGACGGGGCAGGTAATGAAGGACGGGTAATAAGGGTCAGGTAATGGGGACATGGGCAGGTGACTCACATAGATCCTGTGGGCCAGGTAGCGGCTGTGTAACAGGCTCAGCAGCTTCGGCTCATCCAGGTCGGACAGCAGAGCCGCGTCCCACTCGCCGGGAGCCTCCATGTCCGGCATCAGAGCCTCGCTGTGTCCGCACTGACTTCCCGGCCCCGGGGGAAGGAATGTTCCCGCCCAGTCCGGGGAGAGACAGCGCCCCGCCCGCCAGCGCCGGAATGCGGGTGTCCCGAGCGTGTCACACCCGGCTGCTGTCACCACCATAGTACAGGTGATACAGAGGTCTCTTCCCTGTACTGCTGATCCCTACACTGATCCCTACACTGATCCCTACACTGACCCATACATGTCACCCTGACCCCTACATGTCCCCCTGATCCCTACACTGATCCCTACATGTCACCCTGATCCCTACATGTCACCCTGATCCCTACATGTCACCCTGATCCCTACACTGATCCCTACACTGATCCCTACACTGACCCATACATGTCACCCTGATCCCTACACTGACCCCTACATGTCACCCTGATCCCTACACTGACCCATACATGTCACCCTGATCCCTACATGTCACCCTGATCCCTACACTGACCCATACATGTCACCCTGACCCCTACATGTCCCCCTGATCCCTACATGTCACCCTGATCCCTACACTGATCCCTACACTGATCCCTACACTGACCCCTACATGTCACCCTGATCCCTACACTGATCCCTACATGTCACCCTGATCCCTACACTGACCCATACATGTCACCCTGACCCCTACATGTCCCCCTGATCCCTACACTGATCCCTACATGTCACCCTGATCCCTACACTGATCCCTACACTGACCCCTACATGTCACCCTGATCCCTACACTGATCCCTACATGTCACCCTGATCCCTACACTGACCCCTACATGTCACCCTGATCCCTACATGTCACCCTGATCCCTACACTGACCCCTACATGTCACCATGATCCCTACACTGACCCCTACATGTCATCCTGATCCCTACACTGACCCCTACATGTCACCCTTATCCCTACACTGATCCCTACATGTCACCCTGATCCATGCACTGATCCCTACATGTCACCCTGATCCCTACATGTCACCCTGATCCCTACACTGACCCCTACATGTCACCATGATCCCTACACTGACCCCTACATGTCACCCTGATCCCTACACTGACCCCTACATGTCACCCTGATCCCTACACTGACCCCTACATGTCACCCTGATCCCTACACTGATCCCTACATGTCACCCTGATCCATGCACCGATCCCTACATGTCACCCTGATCCCTACATGTCACCCTGATCCCTACACTGACCCCTACATGTCACCCTGATCCCTACACTGACCCCTACATGTCACCCTGATCCCTACATGTCACCCTGATCCCTACATGTCACCCTGATCACTACACTGACCCCTACATGTCACCCTGAATCCTACACTGATCCCTACATGTCACCCTGATCCCTACAGTGATCCCTACATGTCACCCTGATCCCTACATGTCACCCTTATCCCTACACTGATCCCTACACTGACCCATACAGTGTCACCCTGATCCCTACATGTCACCCTGATCCCTACACTGACCCATACATGTCACCCTGACCCCTACATGTCCCCCTGATCCCTACACTGACCCCTACATGTCACCCTGATCCCTACACTGATCCCTACATGTCACCCTGATCCCTACACTGACCCCTACATGTCACCCTGATCCCTACATGTCACCCTGATCCCTACACTGACCCCTACATGTCACCATGATCCCTACACTGACCCCTACATGTCACCCTTATCCCTACACTGACCCCTACATGTCACCATGATCCCTACACTGACCCCTACATGTCACCCTGATCCCTACACTGATCCCTACATGTCACCCTGATCCCTACATGTCACCCTGATCCCTACACTGACCCCTACATGTCACCCTGATCCCTACACTGATCCCTACATGTCACCCTGATCCCTACATGTCACCCTGATCCCTACACTGACCCCTACATGTCACCCTGATCCCTACACTGACCCCTACATGTCACCCTGATCCCTACATGTCACCCTGAATCCTACACTGATCCCTACATGTCACCCTGATCCCTACAGTGATCCCTACATGTCACCCTGATCCCTACATGTCACCCTTATCCCTACACTGATCCCTACATGTCACCCTGATCCCTACACTGATCCCTACATGTTACCCTGATCCCTACACTGACCCATACATGTCACACTGATCCCTACATGTCACCCTGATCCCTACATGTCACCCTTATCCCTACACTGACCCATACATGTCACCCTGATCCCTACACTGATCCCTACATGTCACCCTGATCCCTACACTGACCCCTACATGTCACCCTGATCCCTACATGTCACCCTGATCCCTACACTGACCCCTACATGGGATTCAGTATTGAATCCCGGCGGTCGGGATCCCGGCGTTCAGAATCCCGACGCCAGAATCCCGACAGCCGAAATGCCGACAAGGGGGGGACGTGGATCGCCCCCCCTTGCGGGCTCGCTGCGCTCGCCACGCTAATTTATTCTCCCTCCAGGGGTGTCGTGGACACCCCAGGAGGGAGAATGTGTCGGTATTTCGGCGGTCGGGATTCCGGCGTCGGGATTCTGAACGCCGGGATCCCGACCGCCGGAATTTTAACTGCATCCCCCCTACATGTCACCCTGATCCCTACACACTCACCTCTACACTGATCACTGATCCCTACATGTCACCCTGATCCTTACACTGATCCCTACATGTCACCCTGATCCCTACAGTGATCCCTACATGTCACCATGATCCCTACACTGACCCCTACATGTCACCCTGATCCTGATCCCTGTCACCCTGATCCATACACTGATCCCTACATGTCACCCTGATCCCTACACTGACCCCTACATGTCACCCTGATCCCTACAGTGATCCCTACATGTCACCCTGATCCCTACACACTCACCTCTACACTGATCACTGATCCCTACATGTCACCTTGATCCCTACACTGATCCCTACATGTCACCCTGATCCTTACACTGATCCCTACATGTCACCCTGATCCCTACAGTGATCCCTACATGTCACCATGATCCCTACACTGACCCCTACATGTCACCCTGATCCTGATCCCTGTCACCCTGATCCCTACACTGATCCCTACATGTCACCCTGATCCCTACACTTTGACTCTTACACTCTGAACCCTTACACCTAACACTGATCCCTACATGTCACCCTGATCCCTACACTTTGACCCTTACACTCTGAACCCTTACACCTCACACTGATCCCTACATGTCACCCTGATCCCTACACTTTGACCCTTACACTCTGAACTCTTACACCCCACACTGATCCCTACACTGATCACCAAACTCTCAACTCTACAATTCACCCTGATGATCCCTACATGTCACCCTGATCCATACACACTCACCTCTACACTGATCACTGATCCCTACAGTTCACCTTGATCCCTACACTGACCCTTACACTCTGACCCCTACACCTCACCCTGATCCCTACACCTCACCCTGATGTCTACACACTGGCGCCTACACTCTCTCCTCTACACCATACCCTGTTACTCACACTGATCCCTACACTGCACCCTTATTACTACGCTGATCCCTACATACTGACCCCCACACACTGATTCCCACAACTCACCCTGATCCCTAAACTCTGATCATTGTGACCTGTGTGATCAGCTGTGTGTCCCCCATGGACCGGCTGCTGGTGTGACCAGGTGACCGGTTACCTGCAGCATGGACACAGTCACTCTGCCTGCAGTGTCAGACAGAATGTACATCCTTGTATACAGTAACCAATGACGTAGTGATGGTGACCGGTTACCTGCAGCATGGAAACATTGTAGTGATGGGTAATATACAGATAACTGTGGGTGTATATAGTACATCAGGCTGCTGTGTATATGTAGGAGATGGAGTATACAGTAACCAATGACGTAGTGACGGTGACCGGTTACCTGAAGCATGGACACATTGTAGTGATGGGTAATATACAGATAGCTGTGGGTGTATATAGTACATCAGGGAGCTGTATATATGTAGGAGATGGAGTATACAGTAACCAATGACGTAGTGATGGTGACCGGTTACCTGCAGCATGGAAACATTGTAGTGATGGGTAATATACAGATAACTGTGGGTGTATATAGTACATCAGGGAGCTGTATATATGTAGGAGATGGAGTATACGGTAACCAATGACGTAGTGATGGTGACCGGTTACCTGCAGCATGGACACATTGTAGTGATGGGTAATATACAGATAGCTGTGGGTGTATATACTACATCAGGCTGCTGTGTATATGTAGGAGATGGAGTATACAGTAACCAATGAAGTAGTGATGGTGACCGGTTACCTGCAGCATGGACACATTGTAGTGATGGGTAATATACAGATAGCTGTGGGTGTATATAGTACATCAGGCTGCTGTGTATATGTAGGAGATGGAGTATACAGTAACCAATGACGTAGTGACGGTGACCGGTTACCTGCAGCATGGACACATTGTAGTGATGGGTGATATACAGATTACTGTGGGTGTATATAGTACATCTGTATACTGTGTATATGTAGGAGATGGAGTATACGGTAACCAATGACGTAGTGACGGTGACCGGTTACCTGCAGCATGGACACATTGTAGTGATGGGTAATATACAGATAGCTGTGGGTGTATATAGTACATCTGTATACTGTGTATATGTAGGAGATGGAGTATACGGTAACCAATGACGTAGTGACGGTGACCGGTTACCTGCAGCATGGACACATTGTAGTGATGGGTGATATACAGATTACTGTGGGTGTATATAGTACATCTGTATACTGTGTATATGTAGGAGATGGAGTATACGGTAACCAATGACGTAGTGACGGTGACCGGTTACCTGCAGCATGGACACATTGTAGTGATGGGTAATATACTGTGGGTGTATATAGTACATCTGTATACTGTGTATATGTAGGAGATGGAGTGTACAGTAACCAATGACGTAGTGATGGTGACCGGTTACCTGCAGCATGGATACATTGTAGTGATGGGTGATATACAGATAACTGTGGGTGTATATAGTACATCTGTATACTGTGTATATGTAGGAGATGGAGTATACAGTAACCAATGACGTAGTGATGGTGACCGGTTACCTGCAGCATGGATACATTGTAGTGATGGGTGATATACAGATAACTGTGGGTGTATATAGTACATCTGTATACTGTGTATATGTAGGAGATGGAGTATACAGTAACCAATGACATAGTGATGGTGACCGGTTACCTGCAGCATGGACACATTGTAGTGATGGGTGATATACAGATAACTGTGGGTGTATATAGTACATCTGTATACTGTGTATATGTAGGAGATGGAGTATACAGTAACCAATGACATAGTGACGGTGACCGGTTACCTGCAGCATGGACACATTGTAGTGATGGGTGATATACAGATAACTGTGGGTGTATATAGTACATCTGTATACTGTGTATATGTAGGAGATGGAGTATACAGTAACCAATGACATAGTGACGGTGACCGGTTACCTGCAGCATGGACACATTGTAGTGATGGGTAATATACAGATAGCTGTGGGTGTATATAGTACATCAGGCTGCTGTGTATATGTAGGAGATGGAGTATACGGTAACCAATGACGTAGTGATGGTGACCGGTTACCTGCAGCATGGACACATTGTAGTGATGGGTGATATACAGATTACTGTGGGTGTATATAGTACATCAGGGAGCTGTATATATGTAGGAGATGGAGTATACAGTAACCAATGACGTAGTGATGGTGACCGGTTACCTGCAGCATGGACACATTGTAATGATGGGTAATATACAGATAACTGTGGGTGTATATAGTACATCAGGGAGCTGTATATATGTAGGAGATGGAGTATACGGTAACCAATGACGTAGTGATGGTGACCGGTTACCTGCTGCATGGACACATTGTAGTGATGGGTAATATACAGATAGCTGTGGGGGTATATAGTACATCAGGCTGCTGTGTATATGTAGGAGATGGAGTATACGGTAACCAATGACGTAGTGATGGTGACCGGTTACCTGCAGCATGGACACATTGTAGTGATGGGTAATATACAGATAACTGTGGGTGTATATAGTACATCAGGGTGCTGTGTATATGTAGGAGATGGAGTATACAGTAACCAATGACGTAGTGATGGTGACCGGTTACCTGCAGCATGGACACATTGTAATGATGGGTAATATACAAATAACTGTGGGTGTATATAGTACATCTGTATACTGTGTATATGTAGGAGATGGAGTATACAGTAACCAATGACGTAGTGATGGTGACCGGTTACCTGCAGCATGGACACATTGTAATGATGGGTAATATACAAATAACTGTGGGTGTATATAGTACATCTGTATACTGTGTATATGTAGGAGATGGAGTATACAGTAACCAATGACGTAGTGATGGTGACCAGTTACCTGCAGCATGGATACATTGTAGTGATGGGTAATATACAGATTACTGTGGGTGTATATAGTACATCTGTATACTGTGTATATGTAGGAGATGGAGTATACAGTAACCAATGACGTAGTGACGGTGACCGGTTACCTGCAGCATGGAAACATTGTAGTGATGGGTAATATACAGATAACTGTGGGTGTATATAGTACATCTGTATACTGTGTATATGTAGGAGATGGAGTATACGGTAACCAATGACATAGTGATGGTGACCGGTTACCTGCAGCATGGACACATTGTAGTGATGGGTAATATACAGATAGCTGTGGGTGTATATAGTACATCAGGCTGCTGTGTATATGTAGGAGATGGAGTATACAGTAACCAATGACGTAGTGATGGTGACCGGTTACCTGCAGCATGGACACATTGCAGTGATGGGTAATATACAGATAACTGTGAGTGTATATAGTACATCAGGCTGCTGTGTATATGTAGGAGATGGAGTATACAGTAACCAATGACGTAGTGACGTTGACCGGTTACCTGAAGCATGGACACATTGTAGTGATGGGTAATATACAGATAGCTGTGGGTGTATATAGTACATCTGTATACTGTGTATATGTAGGAGATGGAGTATACGGTAACCAATGACGTAGTGATGGTGACCGGTTACCTGCAGCATGGACACATTGTAATGATGGGTAATATACAAATAACTGTGGGTGTATATAGTACATCTGTATACTGTGTATATGTAGTAGATGGAGTATACAGTAACCAATGACATAGTGATGGTGACCGGTTACCTGCAGCATGGACACATTGTAGTGATGGGTAATATACAGATAACTGTGGGTGTATATAGTACATCTGTATACTGTGTATATGTAGGAGATGGAGTATACAGTAACCAATGACGTAGTGATGGTGACCGGTTACCTGCAGCATGGACACATTGTAGTGATGGGTAATATACAGATAACTGTGGGTGTATATAGTACATCAGGCTGCTGTGTATATGTAGGAGATGGAGTATACAGTAACCAATGACGTAGTAATGGTGACCGGTTACCTGCAGCATGGACACATTGCAGTGATGGGTGATATACAGATAACTGTGGGTGTATATAGTACATCTGTATACTGTGTATATGTAGGAGATGGAGTATACAGTAACCAATGACGTAGTGACGGTGACCGGTTACCTGCAGCATGGACACATTGTAGTGGTGGGTAATATACAGATTACTGTGGGTGTATATAGTACATCAGGGTGCTGTATATATGTAGGAGATGGAGTATACAGTAACCAATGACGTAGTGATGGTGACCGGTTACCTGCAGCATGGACACATTGTAATGATGGGTAATATACAAATAACTGTGGGTGTATATAGTACATCTGTATACTGTGTATATGTAGGAGATGGAGTATACAGTAACCAATGACGTAGTGATGGTGACCGGTTACCTGCAGCATGGACACATTGTAATGATGGGTAATATACAAATAACTGTGGGTGTATATAGTACATCTGTATACTGTGTATATGTAGGAGATGGAGTATACAGTAACCAATGACGTAGTGATGGTGACCAGTTACCTGCAGCATGGATACATTGTAGTGATGGGTAATATACAGATTACTGTGGGTGTATATAGTACATCTGTATACTGTGTATATGTAGGAGATGGAGTATACAGTAACCAATGACGCAGTGACGGTGACCGGTTACCTGCAGCATGGAAACATTGTAGTGATGGGTAATATACAGATAACTGTGGGTGTATATAGTACATCTGTATACTGTGTATATGTAGGAGATGGAGTATACGGTAACCAATGACATAGTGATGGTGACCGGTTACCTGCAGCATGGACACATTGTAGTGATGGGTAATATACAGATAGCTGTGGGTGTATATAGTACATCAGGGTGCTGTATATATGTAGGAGATGGAGTATACAGTAACCAATGACGTAGTGATGGTGACCGGTTACCTGCAGCATGGATACATTGTAGTGATGGGTGATATACAGATAACTGTGGGTGTATATAGTACATCTGTATACTGTGTATATGTAGGAGATGGAGTATACAGTAACCAATGACATAGTGATGGTGACCGGTTACCTGCAGCATGGACACATTGTAGTGATGGGTAATATACAGATAACTGTGGGTGTATATAGTACATCTGTATACTGTGTATATGTAGGAGATGGAGTATACGGTAACCAATGACATAGTGATGGTGACCGGTTACCTGCAGCATGGACACATTGTAGTGATGGGTAATATACAGATAGCTGTGGGTGTATATAGTACATCAGGGTGCTGTATATATGTAGGAGATGGAGTATACAGTAACCAATGACGTAGTGATGGTGACCGGTTACCTGCAGCATGGACACATTGTAGTGATGGGTAATATACAGATAGCTGTGGGTGTATATAGTACATCAGGCTGCTGTGTATATGTAGGAGATGGAGTATACAGTAACCAATGATGTAGTGATGGTGACCGGTTACCTGCAGCATGGACACATTGTAGTGATGGGTGATATACAGATTACTGTGGGTGTATATAGTACATCAGGGAGCTGTATATATGTAGGAGATGGAGTATACAGTAACCAATGACGTAGTGATGGTGACCGGTTACCTGCAGCATGGACACATTGTAATGATGGGTAATATACAGATAACTGTGGGTGTATATAGTACATCAGGGAGCTGTATATATGTAGGAGATGGAGTATACGGTAACCAATGACGTAGTGACGGTGACCGGTTACCTGCAGCATGGAAACATTGTAGTGATGGGTAATATACAGATAGCTGTGGGTGTATATAGTACATCTGTATACTGTGTATATGTAGGAGATGGAGTATACAGTAACCAATGACGCAGTGACGGTGACCGGTTACCTGCAGCATGGAAACATTGTAGTGATGGGTAATATACAGATAACTGTGGGTGTATATAGTACATCTGTATACTGTGTATATGTAGGAGATGGAGTATACGGTAACCAATGACATAGTGATGGTGACCGGTTACCTGCAGCATGGACACATTGTAGTGATGGGTAATATACAGATAGCTGTGGGTGTATATAGTACATCAGGGTGCTGTATATATGTAGGAGATGGAGTATACAGTAACCAATGACGTAGTGATGGTGACCGGTTACCTGCAGCATGGATACATTGTAGTGATGGGTGATATACAGATAACTGTGGGTGTATATAGTACATCTGTATACTGTGTATATGTAGGAGATGGAGTATACAGTAACCAATGACATAGTGATGGTGACCGGTTACCTGCAGCATGGACACATTGTAGTGATGGGTAATATACAGATAGCTGTGGGTGTATATAGTACATCAGGCTGCTGTGTATATGTAGGAGATGGAGTATACAGTAACCAATGATGTAGTGATGGTGACCGGTTACCTGCAGCATGGACACATTGTAGTGATGGGTAATATACAGATAGCTGTGGGTGTATATAGTACATCTGTATACTGTGTATATGTAGGAGATGGAGTATACAGTAACCAATGACGCAGTGACGGTGACCGGTTACCTGCAGCATGGAAACATTGTAGTGATGGGTAATATACAGATAACTGTGGGTGTATATAGTACATCTGTATACTGTGTATATGTAGGAGATAGAGTATACGGTAACCAATGACATAGTGATGGTGACCGGTTACCTGCAGCATGGACACATTGTAGTGATGGGTAATATACAGATAGCTGTGGGTGTATATAGTACATCAGGGTGCTGTATATATGTAGGAGATGGAGTATACAGTAACCAATGACGTAGTGATGGTGACCGGTTACCTGCAGCATGGATACATTGTAGTGATGGGTGATATACAGATAACTGTGGGTGTATATAGTACATCTGTATACTGTGTATATGTAGGAGATGGAGTATACAGTAACCAATGACATAGTGATGGTGACCGGTTACCTGCAGCATGGACACATTGTAGTGATGGGTAATATACAGATAGCTGTGGGTGTATATAGTACATCAGGCTGCTGTGTATATGTAGGAGATGGAGTATACAGTAACCAATGACGTAGTGATGGTGACCGGTTACCTGCAGCATGGACACATTGTAATGATGGGTAATATACAGATAACTGTGGGTGTATATAGTACATCAGGGAGCTGTATATATGTAGGAGATGGAGTATACGGTAACCAATGACGTAGTGACGGTGACCGGTTACCTGCAGCATGGACACATTGTAGTGATAGGTAATATACAGATAGCTGTGGGTGTATATAGTACATCTGTATACTGTGTATATGTAGGAGATGGAGTATACAGTAACCAATGACGTAGTGATGGTGACCGGTTACCTGCAGCATGGACACATTGTAGTGATGGGTAATATACAGATAACTGTGGGTGTATATAGTACATCAGGCTGCTGTGTATATGTAGGAGATGGAGTATACAGTAACCAATGACGTAGTGATGGTGACCGGTTACCTGCAGCATGGATACATTGTAGTGATGGGTAATATACAGATAACTGTGGGTGTATATAGTACATCTGTATACTGTGTATATGTAGGAGATGGAGTATACAGTAACCAATGACGTAGTGATGGTGACCGGTTACCTGCAGCATGGACACATTGTAGTGATGGGTAATATACAGATAGCTGTGGGTGTATATAGTACATCAGGCTGCTGTGTATATGTAGGAGATGGAGTATACAGTAACCAATGACATAGTGATGGTGACCGGTTACCTGCAGCATGGACACATTGTAGTGATGGGTAATATACAGATAGCTGTGGGTGTATATAGTACATCAGGCTGCTGTGTATATGTAGGAGATGGAGTATACAGTAACCAATGACGTAGTGATGGTGACCGGTTACCTGCAGCATGGACACATTGTAGTGATGGGTAATATACAGATAACTGTGGGTGTATATAGTACATCAGGCTGCTGTGTATATGTAGGAGATGGAGTATACAGTAACCAATGACCAAGTGATGGTGACCGGTTACCTGCAGCATGGACACATTGTAGTGATGGGTAATATACAGATAACTGTGGGTGTATATAGTACATCTGTATACTGTGTATATGTAGGAGATGGAGTATACAGTAACCAATGACGTAGTGACGGTGACCGGTTACCTGCAGCATGGACACATTGCAGTGATGGGTAATATACAGATAACTGTGGGTGTATATAGTACATCAGGCTGCTGTGTATATGTAGGAGATGGAGTATACGGTAACCAATGACGTAGTGACGGTGACCGGTTACCTGCAGCATGGACACATTGTAGTGATGGGTAATATACAGATAACTGTGGGTGTATATAGTACATCTGTATACTGTGTATATGTAGGAGATGGAGTATACAGTAACCAATGACGTAGTGATGGTGACCGGTTACCTGCAGCATGGACACATTGTAGTGATGGGTAATATACTGTGGGTGTATATAGTACATCAGGCTGCTGTGTATATGTAGGAGATGGAGTATACAGTAACCAATGACGTAGTGACGGTGACCGGTTACCTGCAGCATGGACACATTGTAGTGATAGGTAATATACAGATAGCTGTGGGTGTATATAGTACATCTGTATACTGTGTATATGTAGGAGATGGAGTATACAGTAACCAATGACGTAGTGATGGTGACCGGTTACCTGCAGCATGGACACATTGTAGTGATGGGTAATATACAGATAACTGTGGGTGTATATAGTACATCAGGCTGCTGTGTATATGTAGGAGATGGAGTATACAGTAACCAATGACGTAGTGATGGTGACCGGTTACCTGCAGCATGGATACATTGTAGTGATGGGTAATATACAGATAACTGTGGGTGTATATAGTACATCTGTATACTGTGTATATGTAGGAGATGGAGTATACGGTAACCAATGACATAGTGATGGTGACCGGTTACCTGCAGCATGGACACATTGTAGTGATGGGTAATATACAGATAGCTGTGGGTGTATATAGTACATCAGGCTGCTGTGTATATGTAGGAGATGGAGTATACAGTAACCAATGACGTAGTGATGGTGACCGGTTACCTGCAGCATGGACACATTGTAGTGATGGGTAATATACAGATAACTGTGGGTGTAAATAGTACATCAGGCTGCTGTGTATATGTAGGAGATGGAGTATACAGTAACCAATGACCAAGTGATGGTGACCGGTTACCTGCAGCATGGACACATTGTAGTGATGGGTAATATACAGATAACTGTGGGTGTATATAGTACATCTGTATACTGTGTATATGTAGGAGATGGAGTATACAGTAACCAATGACGTAGTGACGGTGACCGGTTACCTGCAGCATGGACACATTGTAGTGATGGGTAATATACGGATAACTGGGGGTGTATATAGTACATCTGTATACTGTGTATATGTAGGAGATGGAGTATACAGTAACCAATGACGTAGTGACGGTGACCGGTTACCTGCAGCATGGACACATTGTAGTGATGGGTAATATACAGATAACTGTGGGTGTATATAGTACATCAGGCTGCTGTGTATATGTAGGAGATGGAGTATACAGTAACCAATGACGTAGTGACGGTGACCGGTTACCTGCAGCATGGACACATTGCAGTGATGGGTAATATACAGATAACTGTGGGTGTATATAGTACATCAGGCTGCTGTGTATATGTAGGAGATGGAGTATACGGTAACCAATGACGTAGTGATGGTGACCGGTTACCTGCAGCATGGACACATTGTAGTGATGGGTGATATACAGATTACTGTGGGTGTATATAGTACATCAGGCTGCTGTGTATATGTAGGAGATGGAGTATACGGTAACCAATGACGTAGTGACGGTGACCGGTTACCTGCAGCATGGACACATTGTAGTGATGGGTAATATACAGATAACTGTGGGTGTATATAGTACATCTGTATACTGTGTATATGTAGGAGATGGAGTATACAGTAACCAATGACGTAGTGATGGTGACCAGTTACCTGAAGCATGGACACATTGTAGTGATGGGTAATATACAGATAACTGTGGGGGTATATAGTACATCAGGCTGCTGTGTATATGTAGGAGATGGAGTATACAGTAACCAATGACGTAGTGATGGTGACCGGTTACCTGCAGCATGGACACATTGTAGTGATGGGTAATATACAGATAACTGTGGGTGTATATAGTACATCTGTATACTGTGTATATGTAGGAGATGGAGTATACGGTAACCAGTGACGTAGTGATGGTGACCGGTTACCTGCAGCATGGACACATTGTAGTGATGGGTAATATACAGATAGCTGTGGGTGTATATAGTACATCTGTATACTGTGTATATGTAGGAGATGGAGTATACAGTAACCAATGACGTAGTGATGGTGACCGGTTACCTGCAGCATGGACACATTGCAGTGATGGGTAATATACAGATAGCTGTGGGTGTATATAGTACATCTGTATACTGTGTATATGTAGGAGATGGAGTATACGGTAACCAGTGACGTAGTGACGTTGACCGGTTACCTGAAGCATGGAAACATTGTAATGATGGGTAATATACAAATAACTGTGGGTGTATATAGTACATCTGTATACTGTGTATATGTAGGAGATGGAGTATACGGTAACCAATGACGTAGTGATGGTGACCGGTTACCTGCAGCATGGACACATTGTAATGATGGGTAATATACAAATAACTGTGGGTGTATATAGTACATCTGTATACTGTGTATATGTAGGAGATGGAGTATACAGTAACCAATGACGTAGTGATGGTGACCGGTTACCTGCAGCATGGACACATTGCAGTGATGGGTAATATACAGATAACTGTGGGTGTATATAGTACATCTGTATACTGTGTATATGTAGGAGATGGAGTATACGGTAACCGATGACGTAGTGATGGTGACCGGTTACCTGAAGCATGGACACATTGCAGTGATGGGTAATATACAGATAGCTGTGGGTGTATATAGTACATCAGGCTGCTGTGTATATGTAGGAGATGGAGTCTACGGTAACCAATGACGTAGTGATGGTGACCGGTTACCTGCAGCATGGACACATTGTAATGATGGGTAATATACAGATAGCTGTGGGTGTATATAGTACATCTGTATACTGTGTATATGTAGGAGATGGAGTATACGGTAACCAATGACGTAGTGATGGTGACCGGTTACCTGCAGCATGGATACATTGCAGTGATGGGTAATATACAGATAACTGTGGGTGTATATAGTACATCTGTATACTGTGTATATTTAGGAGATGGAGTATACAGTAACCAATGACGTAGTGATGGTGACCAGTTACCTGCAGCATGGACACATTGTAATGATTGGTAATATACAAATAACTGTGGGTGTATATAGTACATCTGTATGCTGTGTATATGTAGGAGATGGAGTATACGGTAACCAATGACATAGTGATGGTGACCGGTTACCTGCAGCATGGACACATTGCAGTGATGGGTGATATACAGATAACTGTGGGTGTATATAGTACATCTGTATACTGTGTATATGTAGGAGATGGAGTATACGGTAACCAATGACGTAGTGATGGTGACCGGTTACCTGCAGCATAGACACATTGCAGTGATGGGTAATATACAGATAACTGTGGGTGTATATAGTACATCAGGCTGCTGTGTATATATAGGAGATGGAGTATACAGTAACCAATGACGTAGTGATGGTGACCGGTTACCTGCAGCATGGACACATTGTAATGATGGGTAATATACAAATAACTGTGGGTGTATATAGTACATCTGTATACTGTGTATATGTAGGAGATGGAGTATACAGTAACCAATGACGTAGTGATGGTGACCGGTTACCTGCAGCATAGACACATTGCAGTGATGGGTAATATACAGATAACTGTGGGTGTATATAGTACATCAGGCTGCTGTGTATATATAGGAGATGGAGTATACAGTAACCAGTGACGTAGTGATGGTGACCGGTTACCTGCAGCATGGACACATTGTAATGATGGGTAATATACAGATAGCTGTGGGTGTATATAGTACATCTGTATACTGTGTATATGTAGGAGATGGAGTATACGGTAACCAATGACGTTGTGATGGTGACCGGTTACCTGCAGCATGGACACATTGTAATGATTGGTAATATACAAATAACTGTGGGTGTATATAGTACATCAGGCTGCTGTGTATATGTAGGAGATGGAGTATACGGTAACCAATGATGTAGTGACGGTGACCGGTTACCTGAAGCATGGACAGACATGTATTTTTTTCATTGAAAAAGCATCTTTATTCTACATAAAGAAAGCAAAAAGCAGGCGATAACATTGAAACATACAGTATATACTGTGTCGCAGCACAGCCAAAAGACAGCACACATGCATGCAGTATAGTCAGTGGCGTAGCTATAGCACCGCAGCACCCGCGGTCGCGGGGGGGCGCTGTGCATATGGGGGCGCCGGGGGGGCTGCGGTGCTATAGTAATCCCCCCGCCCCCCATCCCCCGCAGGCTTACCTGTCCACTCGTCCCGGCTCCCCTCCTGGCTTCAATCAATGCTATGGAGACGGACCACGATAAAATGGCAGCCCCATAAAGCAGACTGTTCTCTGAAACTGTCTGCGGTATGGGGGCGGCCATTTTATCGTGATCCGTCTGCATAGAATTAATTGAAGCCAGGAGGGGAGCCGGGACGTGCGGACAGGTAAGCATGCGGCGATGGGGGGAGGAGGCACCTGCAGCCGGGGAGAGGGGGGCGCCCCCCCATTAACGGTGGGGCGGGGGGGCGCCCCAAACAAAGCTACACCACTGAGTATAGTACATATTACAGCATACAGCATAAAATGACACTATAGGCTATGCTGGGTGTGGTATAACACACCGACAGTCGGGACTCCGGCAGTCATTACTCTGACGTCGGAATCCCGACTGCACAGCGGGGGAAGCGCAATGAAGCCCCTTGCGGACTCGCTGCGCTTGCCACCTACTTTATTCTCCCTCTACGGAGGTCGTGGACCCCCATGAGGGAGCAGTCGAGATTCCGACGCCGGAGTAATGACTGTCGGGGATTAGGGTTAGGGTTAAGTTGATCAGACAGACACATATAAGGGGAGGTCAATAAATATAAAGACATCATCAAAACAATGTGAAGTGAGGGGGAAGGGACCACAGTCCCAAAGTCTTATAAAACAGTTCAAACAGAATAAGGGGGTTTAGTCCTCTTCTTCCTTAGGGCAATCTCTAATGGAATAGTCTCTGAGCAGGCTGTGAACCAGCCTGTGGTCGTCCTTAACGCTCCTACTCTCCCTCCTCAGTGTTAGATGATTTCTGGCAAACTTCAAGGCGAACTTAACACAGTTTATAAGGTGCTAAGGCCTCCTGGGTCGCCCCATACGTATGGGTGCCGGGGAATAATCCATACATTACCGAAAGGTACGAAGGACAGTTCTTGGGCACAGAGTCTTTGAATTCAGTCTCTGGGGCAGCCGACAACAACTGTGCGTAGGCGCAGTCTCAGACTATTAGGAAAGAAATCAGGCGCAGATCATCAAAATGATGTCATGAACCAATGTGGGGATGTCAAAACCCACTAAGATATGTAACTGAAAATGTCAGTTTTATTTATCCCA